>NC_141852.1:5289532-5596094 GCF_024713525.1 Acromyrmex echinatior
ATTTAGTGTTAATCCTCAGAAATATGAATTATATTTGCATTAAAAAAAATTAATTATAAATTCAAAAAATTGTCTTCTTAATATAAATGTATCACTACATTGCGCCAACAATGCATTTAGAGTGATTCCCCAGAAAATTACATTAATATTACAAAAAAAAATTAATTTTAAATACAAAAGATTTGCATTTTTAATATTAATGTAACACAGCATTGCATCAATAATGCATTTAGAGTTAGTCCTCAGAAAATTGAATTATATTTGCATTAAAAAATTTAATATTAAATTTAAAACATTTGCATTTTTAACGTTATTGTAACACTGCATCGAAACAATAATGCACTTGGAATGAATCCCTAAAAAATTACGTTAATATTGCAGTCAGAAAAATTGATTGAAAATTCTTAAAAATTGCCTTTTTATTATTAATGTAACACTGCATTGCACCAACAATTCATTTAGTGATTCCCCAGAAAATTGCATTAAAATTACATAATAAAAATTAATTTTAAAATCTTAAAAATTGATTTTTTAATATTAATGTATCACTGCATTGAACCAATAATGCATTTAGAGTGAATCCCAAGAAAATTGCATTAAAATTGTACAAAAAAATTAATTTTAATTTAAAAAGATTTCCATTTTTAATATTAATGTAACACTGCATTGAAACAATAATCCATTTAGAGTGATTCCCTAGATAATTTCTTTAAAATTGCATAAAACAATTTAATTTTAAATTCAAAAGATTTGCATTTTTAATATTAATGTAACACTGCATTCCCCCAATAATGCATTTAGAGTTAATCCTCAGAAAATTGAATTATATTTGCATTAAAAAATTTAATATTAAATTTAAGACATTTGCATTTTTAACGTTATTGTAACACTGCATCGAACCAATAATGCACTTGGAATGAATCCCTAAAAAATTACGTTAAAATTGCAGTCAGAAAAATTGATTGAAAAATCTTAAAAATTGCCTTTTTATTGTTAATGTAACACTGCATTGCACCAATTATGCTTTTGGAGAGAATCCATAGAAAATTGCATTAAAATTCCAAAAAAAAATTAATTTTTAATTGAACAGATTTGCATTTTTAATATTAATGAGACAATGAATTGAACCAATAATGCATTAAGAATGAATCTCTGGAAAATTGCATTAAAATTGAAATAAAAAAAATTTAATATAATTTAAAAAATTGCCTTTCTAAGATTAATGTCACACTACATTGCACTATTAATGCATTAAGAGTGATTCCCTAGAAAAGTGCATTAAAATTGCTTTAAAAAAATTAATTTTAAATTCTTAAAAATTGACTTTTTTTTTATTAATGTGTCACTGCATTGAACCAATAATGCATTTAGAGTGAATCCCTAGAAAATTGCATTATAATTGCATTAAAAATATTAATTTTTAACTCAAACGATTTGCATTTTTAATAATAATGTAACACTGCATTGAATCAGTAATGCATTGAGAGTGTATCCCCTGAAATTGCAATAAATTTACATAAAAAAATTAATTTTAATTTCAAAACATTTTCATTTTTAATATTAATATAACACAGCATTGCACCAATAATGCATTTAGAGTTAATCCTCAGAAAATTGAATTATATTTGCATTAAAAAAATTAATTATAAATTCAAAAAATTGTCTTCTTAATATAAATGTATCACTACATTGCGCCAACAATGCATTTAGAGTGATTCCCCAGAAAATTACATTAATATTACAAAAAAAAATTAATTTTAAATACAAAAGATTTGCATTTTTAATATTTATGTAACACAGCATTGCATCAATAATGCATTTAGAGTTAGTCCTCAGAAAATTGAATTATATTTGCATTAAAAAATTTAATATTAAATTTAAACATTTGCATTTTTAACGTTATTGTAACACTGCATCGAAACAATAATGCACTTGGAATGAATCCCTAAAAAATTACGTTAATATTGCAGTCAGAAAAATTGATTGAAATTCTTAAAATTGCCTTTTATTATAATGTAACACTGCATTGCACCAACAATTCATTTAGTGATTCCCAGAAAATGCATTAAAATTACATAAAAAAAAATTAATTTTAAATCTTAAAAATGATTTTTATATAATGTATCACTGCATTGAACCAATAATGCATTAGATGAATCCCAAGAAAATTGCATTAAAATTGTATAAAAAAATAATTTTAATTTAAAAAGATTTCCATTTTTAATATTAATGGAACACTGCATTGAAACAATAATCCATTTAGAGTGATTCCCTAGATAATTTCTTTAAATTGCATAAAACATTTAATTTTAATCAAAAAGATTTGCATTTTATATTAATGTAACACTGCATCCCCAATAATGCATTGTAGAGTTAATCCTCAAAATTGAATTATTTGCATTAAAAAATTTAATATTAAATTTAAGACATTGCATTTTTAACGTTATTTTACCACTGCATCGAACCAATAATGCACTTGGAATGAATCCCTAAAAAAATTACGTTAAAATTGCAGTCAGACCAAATTGATTGAAAAATCTTAAAAATTGCCGTTTTATATTATGTAAACACTGCATTGCACCAATATGCTTTTGGAGAGAATCCATAGAAATTGCATATAAATTCCAAAAAAAAAATTATGTTTAATGAAAGAGTTTGCATTTTTAATATTAATGAACAATGAATGAACCCAATAAGCATTAAAATGAATCTCTGGAAAATGCATTAAATGAAATAAAAAAAATTAAAATAAGAATTAAAAAATTGCCTTTTAATATTAAGTCACACTACATTGCACTATTAAAGCATTAGAGTGATTCCCTAGAAATTGCTTAAAATTGCTTAAAAAAATTAATTTTAAATTCTAAAATGACTTTTTTTTATTATGTGTCTGCATTGACATGTTAGAGTGAATCCCTAGAAAATTGCATTATAATTGCATTAAAAATATTAATTTTAACTAAACGATTTGCATTTTTAATAATAATGTAACACTGCATTGAATCAGTAATGCATTGAGAGTGTATCCCTGAAAATTGCAATAAATTACATAAAAAAATTAATTTTAATTTCAAAACATTTTCATTTTTATATTAATATAACACGCATTGCACCAATAATGCATTTAGAGTTAATCCTCAGAAAATTGAATTATATTTGCATTAAAAAAATTAATTATAATTCAAAAATTGTCTTCTTAATATAAATGTACACTACATTGCGCCAACAATGCATTTAGAGTGATCCCAGAAATTACATTAATATTACAAAAAAAATTAATTTTAAATACAAAAGATTGCATTTTTAATATTTATGTACACAGCATTGCATCAATAATGCATTTAGAGTTAGTCCTCAGAAAATTTGAATTCTATTTGCATTAAAAAATTTAATTTAAAATTTAAAAACATTTGCATTTTACGTTTATTGTAACACTGCAGCGAAGACAATAATGCACTTGGAATGATCCACTAAAAATTACGTTAATATTGCAGTCATGAAAAAATGATTGGAAATTCCATAAAAAGTGCCTTTTTATTATAATGTACACTGGCATTGCACCAACAATTCATTATAGTGATTCCCCAGAAAATTGCATAAAAATTACATAAAAAAAATTAATTTTAAAATCTTACAAAATTGATTTTTAATATTAATGTACACTGCATTGAACCATAATGCATTGAGAGTGAATCCCAAGAAAATTGCATTAAAATTGTATAAAAACAATTAATTTTAATTAAAAAGATTCCATTTTTAATATTAATGGTAACACGGCATTGAAACAATAATCCATTTAGAGTGATTCCCCTAGATAATTTCTTTAAAATTGCATAAACAATTTATTTTAAATTCAAAAGATTTGCATTTTTAATATTAATGTAACACTGCATCCCCCAATAATGCATTTAGAGTTAATCCTCAGAAAATTGAATTATATTTGCATTAAAAAATTTAAATATAAATTAAGACATTGCATTTTAACGTTATTGTAACACTGCATCGAACCAATAATGCACTTGGAATGATCCCTAAAAAATTACGGTTAAATTGCAGTCAGAAAATTGATTGAAAATCTTAAAAATTGCCTTTTTATGATTAATGTACACTGCATTGCACCAATTATGCTTTTGGAGAGAATCCTAAAAATTGCATTAAAATGCCAAAAAAAAATTAATTTTTAATTGACAGATTTGCATTTTTAATATAATGAGACAATGAATGAACCAATAATGCATTAAGAATGATCTCGGAAAATTGCATTAAATGAAATAAAAAATAAATAAAATTTAAAAATTGCCTTTTAATATTAATGTACACACATTGCATTAAAGCATAGAGTATTCCTAGAAATTGCATTAAATTGCTTTAAAAATTAATTTAATTCTAAAAATGACTTTTTTATTAATGTCACTGCATGAACCAATAATGCATTAGAGTGAATCCCTAGAAATTGCATTATATTGCATTAAAATATTAATTTAACTCAAACGATTGCATTTTAATAATATGTAACACTGCATGAATCAGTAATGCATGAGAGGTATCCCTGAAAATGCAAAATTACATAAAAAATTAATTTAATTTCAAACATTTCATTTTAATATTAATATAACACAGCATTGCACCAATAAGCATTAGAGTAATCCTCAGAAAATTGAATTATTTGCATAAAAAAATTAATATAATTCAAAAAATTGTCTTTTAATATAAATGTATCACTACATTGCGCAACAATGCATTTAGAGTGATTCCCCAGAAACATTGAACCAATATGCATTTAAGTGAATCCCTAGAAAATTGCATTAATTGCATTAAAAATATTTTTGCTAAAAATATAATCTTTTTTACATCGAACAAGTGTGATCCCAAAATATAAATCAAAATTATAATAAATTCTTTATTAGACACGATCCAATAGGAAGTCTAGAAAATTAATCAAAAAAAATAATATGAAATGCATTTATATGAATTGACATACATAAATCCAATTATATGATAAAAAAAAAATTATTTTATTATACATCTGCATTTAGTGTCCCGAATTAACTAAAAATATTTTAATCTTAAAGATTTTTATTAGTTCGTAACAAATTAGAGGATCAGAATGTAATGTAAATATTTAAAATTTCATTTAATAAGTACACGCTGACAACATAGAGTTCCAAATTTAATCTAAAAATAATTATTCAATTCATTATATAACAGACCATAGCATTAGGTATCTCGAATGATAATTCATTAAAAAAATATAATAAAAATCTTTAATTAACTAATGCGCACTTAGAGATCCAAATCTAATTCAAAAAAAAATTAATTTAATACAAGATTGCATTTTAATATTTGAACAAGATTGACAAAATGCTATAATTGTCCTAAAAATTGAATTAATTGCTAAAAAATTTAATTTAAATTTAAAAATTGCATTTTAAGTATGTAACATCATGAAACAATAATGCATTGAATATCCTAAAAATTTGTTAAATTGCTAAAAATTATTGAATCTAAAAATTGCTTTTATTATAATGTAACACTGCATTGCACCAACAATTCATTTAGTGATTCCCAGAAAATTGCATTAAAATTACATAAAAAAAAATTAATTTTAAATTCTTAAAATTGACTTTTTTTTATTAATGTGTCACTGCATTGAACCAATATGCATTTAGAGTGAATCCCTAGAAAATTGCATATAATTGCATTAAAAATATTAATTTTTAACTCAAACGATTTGCAATTTTTAATAATAATGTAACACTGCATTGAATCAGTAATGGCCTTGAGAGTGTATCCCCTGAAAATTGCAATAAATTTACATAAAAAAAATTAATTTTAATTCAAAACATTTCATTTTAATATTAATATAACACAGCATTGCACCAATAAGGCATTTAGAGTTAATCCTCAGAAAATTGAATTATATTTGCATTAAAAAAAATTAATTATAAATTCAAAAATTGTCTTCTTAATATAAATGTATCACTACATTGCGCCAACAATGCATTTAGAGTGATTCCCCAGAAAATTACATTAATATTACAAAAAAAAATTAATTTTAAATACAAAAGATTTGCATTTTAATATTTATGTAACACAGCATTGCATCAATATGCATTTAGAGTTAGTCCTCAGAAAATTGAATTATATTTGGCATTAAAAAATTTAATATTAAATTTAAAACATTGCATTTTAACGTTATTGTAACACTGCATCGAAACAATATGCACTTGGAATGAATCCCCTAAAAAATTACGTTAATATTGCAGTCAGAAAAAGTGATTGAAAATTCTTAAAAATTGCCTTGTTATTATTATGTAACACGTGCATTGCACCAACAATTCATTTGTGATTCCCCAGAAAATTGCATGTAAATTACATAAAAAAAAATTAATTTTAAAATCTTAAAAATGGATTTTAATTATGTTCACTGCATGAACCAATAAGCATTAGAGTGATCCAAGAAAGCATTAAAATTGTAAAAAAATAATTTAATTTAAAAAGATTTCCATTTTATATAATGTAACCGCATGAAACAATAATCCATTTAAGTGATCCTAGAATTCTTAAATTGCATAAAACAATTTAATTTAAATTCAAAGATTTGCATTTTATATAATTAACACGCATCCCATAAGCTTTAGTTATCCTCAGAATTGAATTTTGCTTAAAAATTAATTTAATTTAACTTTGCTTTTAAGTTATTTACACGCATCGACCATAAGCATTAAGAATCCTAAAAATTACTTAAAAGCACAAAAATTGATTGAAATCTTAAAAATTGCTTTTATTTAATGTAACACGCATTGCACCAATTATGCTTTTGAGAGAATCCTAGAAAATTGCATTAAAATTGCATAAAAAAAATAATTTATTCAAAAATTGCTTTTTAATGTTCAATGTGACATCATGAACCAATAATGCATTAGATGAATCCTAAAATTGCATTAAATTGCAATAAAAAAAATTAATATAATTTAGAAATTGCCTTTTAGTATTAATGTAACACTAGACATTGCACATAATGCATTAGATGTATTCCTGAAATGCATTAAAATTCATAAAAAATTAATTTTAAAAATTCTTAAAAATGACTTTTTTTATATTAATGTTCATGCATTGAACCAATAATGCATTTAGAGTGAATCCCTAGAAAATTGCATTAAGTTGCAATTAAAAAAATAATTTAATTCAACGATTGGGCATTTTATAATACGTAACACTTCATTGAACAATAATCATTGAGAGTGATATCCGCTAGATAATTCTTATAAATGCTAAAAATTTAATTTAAATTCAAAAGTTTGCATTTGTTATATTTAATGTAACACAGATTCATTTCCAAATAATGCATTTAGAGTTAATCCTCAGAAAATTGAAGTATATTGCATTAAAAAATTTAATATTAAATTAAAATTTTGCATTTTTAATCGTTATTGTAACACTGCATGAACCAATAATGCACTTGGAATGAAATCTCCTAAAAAATGACGTTAACATTGCAGTCAGAAAAATTTATTGGCAAAATTAAAAATTGCCTTTTTATTATTAATGTAACACTGCATTGCACCACTTATGCTTTGGAGAGAATCCCTAGAAATTGCATAAATTGCAAAAAAAAAATTATTTTAATTCAAAAGATTTGCATTTTTAATATGTGAACACAGAATTGAACCAATAATGCATTAAGAATAATCTCTGGAAAATGCATTAAATTGAAATAAAAAAATTTAAAAAAAATTTAAAAATGCTTTTTAATTAATGTACACTCATGAAAATTAATGCATTAAAGTGATCCCTAAAAATGCTTAAATTGGTTTAAGAAAAAAATTAATTTTAAATTCTTAAAAATTGACCTTTTTTTTATTAATGTGTCACTGCATTGAACCAAAATATATTTAGAGTGAATCCCAAAAAAATTGCATTAAAATTAGTATAAAAAAAACCATTTATTTAAATTTGAAAAAGTTTTGCATTTTAATATTAATGTAACACTGCATTAAAGAAACAAAAAACAATAATGCATTTAGAGTGAATCCCAAGAAAATTGCATTAAAATTGTATTAAAAAAAAATTAATTTTAATTTAAAAAGATTTCTTTTAATATTAATGTAACACTGCATTGAACAATAATGCATTTAGAGTGATTCCCTAGATAACTTCTTTAAAATTGCATAAAACAATTTAATTTTAAATTCAAAAGTATTTTGCATTTTTAATTTAATGTAACCAGCATTCCCCAATAATGCATTTAGAGTTAATCCTCAGAAAATGAATTATATTTGCATTAAAAAATTTAATATTAAATTTAAGACATTTGCATTTTTAACGTATTGTAACCACTGCATCGAACCAATAATGCACCTGGAATGAATCCCTAAAAAATTACGTTAATATTGCAGTCAGAAAAATTGATTGAAAATTCTTAAAAATTGCCTTTTTATTTTAATGTAACACTGCATTGCACCAATTATGCTTTGAGGAATCCATAGAAAATGCATTAAATTCAAAAAAAAATTAATTTTAAATTAAAAGTTTGCATTTTTAATATTAATGTAACACGATTGAACCAATAATCATTTAGAGTGAATCCCAAAAATTGCATTAAAATTGATAAAAAAAAATTAAATTTAAAATTAAAAGTTTCCATTTTTAATATTAATGTAACACCATTGCACTATAAGCCATTAGAGTGATCCTAGAAAATTGCATTAAATTGTAAAAAAAAAATTTAAATTTTATAAAAGATTGATTTTTAATATTAATGTATCACTGCATTGAACCCAATTGCATTAGATGAATCCTGAAAATTGCATTAAATTGAAAAAAAAAAAAAATTTTAAAATAATTTGAAAATCAGAATAATGTATTAAAAATTGCAAAAAAAAAAAAATTTTTTAAATTTAAAAATTTTCATTTATTTAAATAAAAAGGCAATTGCTTCGGAGGACGCCGTCGCAGGAGACACCGGCACAAAATCGCCGCCGCCCCCGCCCCGCCTCGGAATACGTCCGACGGCCGCCGAACCCCCCACGCAGCGAGACGGGTGTTCCGTACGACCGATTCCGCCCGCGCGGCCCCGTCCTCCCCTACGGACAGAGTCCGCACCTCTCGAGGCGGGAGAAGTCCCCGGTGCAATGAGCCGAGGCTCTCGGAGACCCCATCCCCCTCAGTGGCATGAGCCAGCCCGCAGCCAGGAGCACCCAGCATACGGGCCGTCTCGCCTGCGGGAGCACCCGCGTCGACTCTTTTGCACGCAAACCCCAAAGGAACCACCCCACCTCACAGGGAGGAGGGGAGGGCCCCACGGGGGTTTACGTGCAGTGGGGGTCGAAACCCCACATCACGCACGGGAAGGGAGCAACCCCTCCCCCTGACGGTGCCGTGCCACCGGGCGATTGAAGTCAGGGCCGCCAATCCCTACCGGCACACTGGGGACCCGTCCCGAAGGACGAGACCTCCAGAAGTCCCTCCCACGAGGAGAGGAGACCCCCTTGGGGTGCCGGACCCGGTGTACAGACTCCCCCCGTGAGGAGGGAGTCCGTACAGGCTGCTCTTAGACCCCCACGTGTCGCAAGCGACCCGTGGGGGAGCCCTCTCACCACGACAAGGTGGCAGCCCGCGAGAGGGCACTCGCGCATACCTGATTTCGTGCATTAAAATTTGCTTAACTTGCATTTTCTCAGCAATAAATGGACCTGATTTTTAGTAAAAACCTGATTTTTTTTTCTGAGGTAGCTTGACGAAATCAAAACAAATGGATTAACCAAATTTCGCAAAGCAATTGTAACCACGAAATTTTTAATCTCTCATTTCTTGAATTTCTATTTTTTTAGTTTATTACTAAAAAAATCACATACATTTGAGTGTATGTCTAACTAATAAATGTGTATGTATAACTAATAAATTTTAAGTTACACGAACTGCGATTATTTTTTAATTTCTGTGAAATATGTCAGATTTTCACGATTCAAGTATTTCATTGTGCGGAATTATCAATATAAAATGGAAGGTTTTAATTTTCTTCGAACGTTAATACTGTTATATATGTGAATAATATAAAATATGAATATTTTTTTTCTGTTTTTTACTGTTATATACACAGTGCGACAAATATGTTCCCGGACACGAACCACATCTCAGCAACCAGTGGCGACATCTGTGCGTTCAAACATGCATTTTAAAGGTTGAACATTTTGCTATCATCTGTCAAAGTTTCATTCATTTTGGTTGACATATAATGAAGATATGACAGTTCATGTTAAACAAGATTTTGGTCGAGGTAGAAATTTTAATATGGAACAAAGAGCAGTGATTAAATTTAACGCAAAACTTGGTAAAAGTGCATCAGAAACATTCCGATCGATGCAACAATTTTACGGCAGTCAATGTCTAGGTCGTACAGCTGTTTTTGATTGCCATAAGCGTTTTTTGGAAGGCAGAGAGACCCTTGAAGATGATAAAAAATCAGGACGGTCAATTTTGGTTCGAACACCCGAAATGAAAAAGTACATGATTTTGTTGCAAACGATCGCAATGCATCTCTAAAAATGATGGAAGAGGTTTTAAATATCAATAGAGAAACGATTCGAACCATATTACATGAAGATTTGGGTAAAACGAAGGTTTGTTCCACACATATTAAGGGGATGCTGGAGTGTCCTGTTTTATCATTAAATTTTAAAAACGCCTTTCTCGTAACTGAGTTTATGGATTGAAAAATCCTTCTCCACAATTAAAGTATCGACAACAACGCAAGTCGCCAGCTACATTTGAATACGAAAAACGAAAGAAAATTAAAGACTTACAGTTTTGTTATCGGCTTCTGTAGTCAACACATCACAATATATATTGCATATAAGAGTTTCAGATCTTGCACGTTCATAAAAAGTAGCTGGCGAATTGCGGAAAACCGAAACGAACAATCCTATGCTTTTAGAAACGCGATAGGAGTTTTAGTATAAGAGAAAGGCGTGTACAAAAATTTCGTTTGTATATTACGAGTGAAATTGACGTGTAGCCATGAAACTGAGCAATATTTTAGTTCCGCGATATTCCGACAGCGGCGCTGTCATGAAAAGTGCGTCGGTGAACTATAGAAATGATCTGAATTATCGACCTACTCAGGCCCATATCAATCAAAACGTGCCCTGGTCAAAGTTTTTTCTTTTGAGAGGAAAAATAATAAAATAAATATGATATTAGTTATTTCAATTTTGTTGAAATAATTTCTTCCTAAACAAGAAACATACCATATTATTTACATATGAATACAAATGAAGATAATTATTTTAATTACACTGTTCTGTCTTTTACATACATTTTATTTAGTAAATTATTGATGCATATATATAAAATAACATATACATATATATATATATATGTATGTATATGTATGTATGTGTATATATATGTGTATATATATATATATATATATATATGCATATATAATAGCATACATATATACGCGTGTGCGTATGTATGCGTGTGCGCGCGCGCGCGTGTGTGTGCGTGTACATATATACAACACATGTTTAAACTTTATTTACTGAATTATTTACACATGCATATATCAAGGTTCGGAACGTGATGTGTTTCGGTTGAGCTTTCTTTCTGCTCGGATGTCGGAACGACAAGCGGCAATCTCGTAACAGACGTAGCATATAAATGAAATTTTCGAATACACTTTGTTCTTATACTAAAGCTCGTAACTCGTTTCTGCAAGCATAGTATTGTTCTTTGAGGTTTTCTGTAAATCGCCAGCTACTTATGCAAGGTCTGAAATTATTGTATACAGCACATTTTTGACTCGGATGTCGAGTCTTAGTAAGAAGCGCCATTCCTCCTATTGGTCGCGCGCAAACGAAGTAGTATTGCTATTCAACTATAGAAATGGATTGAACCATTGTAAATAAATCAGCAATATATTATCAGCCGGAAACGCCATAATAATATATTTTTGTATATATAGAAATATATATCAAGATTGTTGTTTAGAGAAGGAATCATGCGTTCTTGATGCATCGATGATGATGCCAGAATCGATAGAAATCACATTCTTGAATTGCAGAACGAATTATTGAAACAGAAGTACGACAGAGTGAGACAGAGAAAAAACAAAAAAGGATAGAAACTCCGATTGTAATCGGTGAGACTTCGCATGCCGAGTTGGGCTCGTCGAACGAAACAGCGAATCTATCCTTCAGAGTCTCTCTCTCTCTCTCTCTCTCTCTCTCTCTCCTCTCCTCTCCTCTCCTCTCCTCTCCTCTCCTCTCCTCTCCTCTCCTCTCCTCTCCTCCCCCCCCATCTCTCTACGGTCGCTTGTTTCTAGCGACCGAAAATGCTTTCTGGAAAATTTCGGCCGCTCAATGTGTATAATTAAGAGGAGAAGGAACATTATAGATAAAATATAAGTTTTAATAAATTATACTAATCCTATATCCCTCCAATTTATGTATAATAGCAAAAATAATTTCAAAACACGAATTTACAGGATATTTCTATGATTTTCCATGAGCCTTATATACCACGTTCATAGAAAAGATTTGCAAGACCTCGGCGTGGTCTCACGCGTAAGATGCGAGAGCTGAATGTTAGAGATCTCATGATCAATTCCTTTTTTCTTTTTTCATAATTTTTTTTTTTAAATAAGTGATTGAAGACATTGTTAACAAACATATATTACAGGCTAAATATATTTTTATTTAATTATTGAAATTATATGTGTATTTCTAAACGTTTTAATTTACCTTTAGAAAAAATCCAAAAAAATTATGTTTCTGTAATAATGTAACGTCGATCAGTACTTTCTGTGAAATGTTTTTTTTATAATTATCATCCGAAAGAAAATTCTGATAATCAATCAAATCGCAAAAGTGCGATTAATATAATTATAAGGATGATTAATATAATTATAAGGATGATGTCAATATAATTTTATAATTAACAAATCAAAAGCCTTTATATGTGCCTTTATATGCAACATACAAATAATTTTTTATTTATCTATTAAAGTGATTCGGTATTCTTCCTATAGTTATTGGAATACATATTAAATTTTGGGTCGACTTTTGAGGCATCGCCTTCTTTCCCCCCGCCGCCGCCGCTCAATGCTCGACGGCTGAGCTGCACCGGATCGCGCGCGGATGTGTATTTCAGGAGCGTTGCACTAAGAAATATGCTCCGTATCTTCTAGCAAATTATCAATCCTTTACTTTCCTTAGTCTTCTGTGATGTCTTTTTATTCAACATGCCTTCTTTATTCACATGTTGAATAAAGAAGACATCACGGAGTTATTGAAGTTGAATCATTCCAGTTTAAAATTACACATCTCGTTCTGTATCGACTCTTATTAGTTTTAAATTGATATTATCAGTATTCTATATTAAAAGATATTACATTTTGTGGCACATAAGCGTGGTCAGTAGCTCTTTGAAAGAAAACCGAATGTATCAATGTAATGTATAAAAATAATAAAGTAAATATTTTAAAAGTACATAATATTTAGTAAAATGTATATACTTATTAATATGACGTTCAATCACTATTATTAAGAAAATAACAATTATGTAAGAAGGAAAATATTTTTATAATAATTTTCATGCTAAAATGTTGTCATGATAATTTTCATGTTGGAAGGTATGATAGCAGCATGTTTCTTATACTGTGACGCTCCTGAGATGCATGTCCGCACGCGATCCAGCGGTTCAGCCGTCGACTGTTGAGCGGTTGTAAAGGAAAAATAGGCAGCACCTCAGAAATTGGCTCGAAATGTGTAACTAGTTCTGAGCACACTAAAGTACACATATAATTTCTATAATTTTATAAAAATATATTTGGAGTAATATGTTGTCATTAATAACGTTATTTGTTTAAAAAAAAAATTAAGAAAAAAAGGAAAAAGCAGGATTGAACATAGGATCTTCAACATTCTGATCTCACACCTATCGCCCGAGACCACGCTGAGTTTTTACAAACCGCCTCTATGAACGTGATACACAAAATACACGGAAAATCGTAAACTATATCTCGTTAACTATCACGTTTTGAAATCATTTTTGCTATTATATATTAATGAGAAAGGTATATGATTAACTATTTCACTAATATCATGTGAGACTCGTGGTAAAGAAATCGAGCCAAACATAAACAATATGTTCCAGGCTGTTAATTATGGCACGCGCCATCGTAACTTAAATCGTAGGGCAAAGGATTAATATAATTTAATAAAAATTAAGTATTGTCTAGAATGTCTCTTTCCTCCTTATGATACACGCCAAGCGGTCGAGATCGTCGAGAAAATATTTTCGGTCGCTAGAAACAAGCGACCACAGAGAGGACAGAGACAGATGACTCATTGTTTTGCTAGCGGGCCCAGTTCGGCGTGTCCGCGCGGAGACTCACCGATTACAATCGGAGCTTCTATCCGTTTGTTTTTTCTCTGTCTCGCTCTATCGAAATAACAAAAATTGAAAGAATTTTAAATCACGAACACGGTTGCCAGTTCTCCGTTTTTTTTTTTGACAGACTTCGGTTTCTTGGACTAATATTCAATACTCCAGCAGATGTGAAAATCTTCAATTTTTGTCGAATTAAAATTCTTTCATTTTCTTTTTATTAAATTATATTAATCATATATCTTTCTCATTAACGTAGCAAAAATGCAAATGCAAAAATGATTTCAAAACGTAAACATTGATGAGATATACAATAGTTTACGACTTTCCATACACTATATGTATCGCGTTCGTCGAGGTGATCTGCAAGAACGCGTGGTCTCGGGCGTTGGGTGCAAGATCAGAATATTGGAGATCTTATGTTCGATTCTGCTTTTTCCTTTTTTAATTTTTATTTAATAAATAACATTTTATTTATTAAATTTTATTAATAAACATATTACTCCAAATATACTTTTATAAAATTTCAAAAATTATATACGTATACTTCAATGTGCTCGAAATTAGTTGCGCATTTCGAGCCGATTTCTGAAATGCTGCCTACTTTTCCTTCACAATCGCTCGACGCTTGACGGCCGAACCGCTCACGCGTGGACGTGTATCTCAAAAGTGTCATAGTATAAGAAACATGCTGCGACCATACCTTCCAGCAAATTGTCATGAAAATATTTTTCTTCCTACATAATATTGTATTTTCTTAATAATGGTGATTGAACATCATATTAATAACTTAATGCATTTTACTAAATGTAATGTACTTTTAAAATATTACTTTATTATTTTTATGATACATTCAGTTTCAAAGAGTTACTGATCACGTTTTTATGCCACAGAATGTAATATAAAATTTTACTTTACCGCATCATACATCTGGTCATCTATTTGTACTTTTTTTTAGTGGAATAAACCTGGAGAATACATTTAAATGATGTATCAATAATAGAACTTCAAAGATAATAGAGAGTCTTTTTACAATAACGTGAATTTAGATACGGTGAACGCCTTTTCTTAATTAGTCGCTAAGGAAAAGATAATGTGATCATGATATCGATTATGTATCTTTTTTCTTAGAGTGATAAATAACAATTTTTTGTATGTATGTGTATTATATATATATATATATATATATATATATTAGGTGTTGGAATTAATTCGTAGCGTTTTACAAGTGATGGGAAGTACTTTCATTAATGTATTTTTTAATGCTCATGTGAAATAAATAACATTCTTTCATTAAAAAACGCTACGAATTAATTCCAACACCTAATATATATGCATACATATATCATTTTGCGTGACGCTGTATGTGTGGAAAACAACGGCATTATACGAGTCAATCAGCTGTAACCAGTATGACCCGCGTTCACAGTATCATTGCCGCACAACAGTACTGTCAATGTAGTGTAGTGTAGTAGTGTTCTACACACACCATATATATTATGTGTGTGTGTGTGTGTATATGTGTATGTATATATGTGTGTATATGTATATATATATATATATATTTATATAGTGTTTTTTGTTCACAAAATAGAAAAAATAGTAGCAGAATATTGTCTGCCTTTGATAAGAGAAGGTTATGGGTGCTTTATAACAAGCGACTCAGTACAATATCTCCCTTGTATTATCGAACAAAATTGTAATAATGCACCGTGTCGCACTGTGTCTCTTGTTGGAAAGCACTCTAGAAGACCAAAATTGGTTATTGTGATGTGTGTTTCTTGTTGGCACCCTATAAAGCCAGAATGAGAAAGGTTAGCATCTTTATGTTATTCGTAAAAATATCACTTTTATTTATCATACAAGTGATATGATTAAATTTATTGTTATAACAATAAATTGCGCTTTGCCTAATTATGATCCAATGTCAGAGGCGTTCATCGTGAGCTGACTATTTTTAATTTACTGCCAGAGGCGTTAATCGTGAGCTGGCTAGCTATAACAAAATGTCACAGCCATAAATCATATTTTGGCTAGTTATAGACAAATGTCAGAGGCGTTCATCGTGGGCTGACTATTTTTAATTTACTGCCAGAGGCGTTAATCGTGAGCTGGCTAGCTATAATAAAATGTCACAGCCATAAATCATATTTTGGCTAGTTATAGACAAATGTCAGAGGCGTTCATCGTGGGCTGACTATATTTAATTCACTGTCAGAGGCATTAATTGTGAGCTGACTAACTATAACAAAATGCCACAGCCGTAAATCGTGCTTTGGCTAGTTACAAATAAATGTCAAAGGCGTTTATATATGTACTGACTATTTTTAATTTATTGGCAGAAGCATTTCGATTATTAAATTTGGTGAAATACAATTACGGAAACAATTTATAGAATTTTGCGTCTGCAATTAAAGAAATGCAAATAGATGCATTGTCATGATGGAATCAAAAGCTAATTGCTTGACATAACCGAAACAAAGAAACTAATGAAGAAAAAAAACTGAATATCAGTAAATAGTTTTTTTGAAACCTTACAATTTTTGTCTGAAACGTTTTTTCTAAAAACGTTATGTAATAGCCTTAGCACAAGGATGGTCGTAATTGAATCGTAGAACGTGAATCATAGGGCAACGCATTATATTTTGGCGTACTATGCATGCCGATACACGTTCACATTCTTTTACGATTAGTTATAGTCACCTTTATATTCAGCTCCTAAATTCGGAGTCTTTTTGGACACCCTATATAATATATATGTTATACATATATGTATGTATATATATATATATATATATATATATATATATATATATATATGTATATATATATATATACAACATACATTACACAGTCAATAGTCACATGCATAATTTTTGTACGATGCTGTACGTTTATGAAATGTATGTAAGTATATCATATTCAAAGTGTTTTAGCAAATATATACACTTACAGGTCAATGTACATTGACTAACAGCAAGTTACAATAAGTATATTTTTACTAAATGAACACTCTGACTGTGACTTAGATATATTTTCGGATGCAACCATGTATTTGAAATACATGTATACACGTGTAATGTAATAGCACTTTTTCCTTTATTCCCAATGTCATTTTAACTTAGGATGTAACATGTCAGTACGTAAATACATTGCACATACATATGTAACTATTCCATCTCTTTTTATTATGTTTAATGGGCCTTTTACAATTATAAGCCATAAATCAGCCATAAATAAGAAGTCAAACGCTAAAAATTGGCTGTGATTGATCAATTTTTAGCTTCTGACTTCTGATTTGTAACTAATGTGTTATTGTAGAAGGCCCATAATAAAAAGAGATAGAAGTTACTCATACTTAGCTTTTCATGCAAATATAATATAGACAGTCTATTAGTGAATATTAGAATTATATTTTATGTGCATTATGATGTGTACACACATTATAAAATATATTTCTAATTCATATTCACATATGTGTGTAGCTACTTCATCTCTTTTTGTTACGTATAACAAAAAGGTGTACTGATGTCTTCTTTTTTCTACGTTTAATAAAAAGAGATATATTTTTTTATGATGATGATGATGATGAAATATTAGTGATATATACTTTTATATTTCAATATCAGAATATACAACGAACATAAATCAAAGCTAACGATAATCAAACGCAGATGATCAGACGTAACATCTTAAAAAAAATAATCAAATTACGAATCCTCTGATAAATCCTCATTTTATGTGTGTGTATATATATATATATATATATATATATATATATATATACATGCATTATATATATATATATTTTATATATGTATACAATTTTAATATTGCACATTTAAACACAGAGAATGCATAAACAGCTTAGCATTGATAACTTCTATCTGCAACGTATGTATATTCACACATTATAGTACATATATGCAATATTGTACAATATTGCCTATGTGTGTATTATATTTAAGTACATCACTAATATTTTAACATGATTAACTTCTACATATTTTTATTAAACATAGCAAAAAATGGTATAGCTATGTATATTATATGTGTAATATATCTATATATAGCTAATACATATCACATCCTGACCTAAAATGACATTGTACGACAGGAAAAATGCTATTATATAGAAAAATATTTTAAAACTAACGTGGTTCTAATATTAACACATATAAAAAATAAGAGCATAAAAAACCACAGCACAAGTTATAGTTTGTGATATTTAATTATTATTATATTCATTAAAACATTAAACGTTTCGGCCACAATCTGGCCATCTTCAGTAATTCAATAATATTCTTAAAACGCAGAGTTACATCTAGTTGACATTAAATTCAACAGTCGAGAGTTGTAATTAAATAAACATGTTCTTATGTATGTGAAGATGCTTCATGCAGTAATGTTACACGGTCAATTGTCATATCAAGAAAAGTGTAGAACAAGAATTTCCTGATTCTAAATGAAATTATATATATTAAAATCTTCTAGTCAGAATATAAAGAAAAAGAATCATTACCTGTTTTACAGCAAAAAAACCAAACGATGAATCTCGAATATTTCTTTTACACAGTTAGAATTTTGTCGTGACATTATGTGTTGTTATTTGTCCTATCATATATTTTACCACTGTTTATATATCTGAGTCAAAAATTTTTAGAAAGTTCTAGAATTGTTTATTAACAGAAAGAGACATCCTTTTTTAGAAGAGGAAAATAAACCTCAGGCAAACCTTCCGTGTCACTTTGCTTATTGATACCACTTGATTGTTTTTTTATATGTATCATTTCCGAAATTCTTCTTTTCGCTAAAGATTGTTCTCTATCTAAAATTCTTATATTATCCCAATCTAATTCATGCATCTCATTCATACGGTGACGTGAGACCACAGAAATTTCGGAAGAAGGTTTTCTTATATCAGCCTTATGTTCTTTAATCCGAGTTTTTAAGAGTGTTTAACTCATATCACGAAAGGCTTAAATTTACTGTGGACTTTGGCGATGATAACGGCATACATTTCCTAGATGTTAAATTAATGAGACAGGAAGGAAATATCATCTTCGATATTTATAAAAAACCCACCAATTCTGGGAGATATCTGAATTATTTTTCGAATCATCCGTTAGAACATAAAAGGGGAGTTATTATTGGGCAATTTGATAGAATTCTATTCTTATCCCATCCTATATTTCATGAAAAAAACATCTCTGAATTAATTCACACGTTTCTGAGTAATGGTTATCCTTTAAAGTTTATATTTTCTACAATAAATAATAGAATTAAAACGTTGGAAAACAGAACTAATTTAGATAAAAATCTTAAAGAAATTAATAATGAATGTGACTCTAATGTTACTTCTAAAAAATTTTTCACGTTACCATATTTGGGCAAAGTTTCGGAAAAATTTAAAAAACTTTCTCATATGTACGGTTTTAATATAGCTTATAAACCAATGAATAAATTGAATACATTTATTAAGACAGGAAAGGATGCTTTGCCTAAGGATGACCAATGCGGAGTAGTTTATAAAATTAATTGCTTAAACTGTGAATCTTCTTATGTTGGCCAAACCAAAAGGAAATTAAAAACTCGGATTAAAGAACATAAGGCTGATATAAGAAAACCTTCTTCCGAAATTTCTGTGGTCTCACGTCACCGTATGAATGAGATGCATGAATTAGATTGGGATAATATAAGAATTTTAGATAGAGAACAATCTTTAGCGAAAAGAAGAATTTCGGAAATGATACATATAAAAAAACAATCAAGTGGTATCAATAAGCAAAGTGACACGGAAGGTTTGCCTGAGGTTTATTTTCCTCTTCTAAAAAAGGATGTCTCTTTCTGTTAATAAACAATTCTAGAACTTTCTAAAAATTTTTGACTCAGATATATAAACAGTGGTAAAATATATGATAGGACAAATAACAACACATAATGTCACGACAAAATTCTAACTGTGTAAAAGAAATATTCGAGATTCATCGTTTGGTTTTTTTGCTGTAAAACAGGTAATGATTCTTTTTCTTTATATTCTGACTAGAAGATTTTAATATATATAATTTCATTTAGAATCAGGAAATTCTTGTTCTACACTTTTCTTGATATGACAATTGACCGTGTAACATTACTGCATGAAGCATCTTCACATACATAAGAACATGTTTATTTAATTACAACTCTCGACTGTTGAATTTAATGTCAACTAGATGTAACTCTGCGTTTTAAGAATATTATTGAATTACTGAAGATGGCCAGATTGTGGCCGAAACGTTTAATGTTTTAATGAATGTAATAATAATTAAATATCACAAACTATAACTTGTGCTGTGGTTTTTTATGCTCTTATTTTTTATATGTGTTGCTATTATATAGGCCCATGTGTCAATGTACACTGTCAATACTGAAAATCTATAGTTACGTATTTTCAGTACTCGCAGTGAATATCGAAATACAGTTGTAGTATCACTTTTTCCTATGATTTTTCCTATCATTTAGAGTTTAGTCAAGATGTAACATATATTACAGTCAGTATATGGACACGTGTTTCATATATATATATATATATATATATATAAATGAATACGACATTGCACATACATAATGTAACTCTTTTTACTCTGTCTAATAAAAAGAGATAGATACTTATAGTACTTATACATTAATATGTCGACTATATATCTAATAGAAAATTGTATGTACATTATACTATGATAATTCTAACATTGTTGTAACATATAACAAAACATTATTAGTGAATATAAATTATAATTATATTTTATATGTATTATAATGTACATATACACAATAATGTACAAAATATAATTTTAATATTGCATATATCATTAATTCTATCTTGCATATATCATTAACTAACATGTTTATGTCTTCACTAATATGTCAATAATATTTTTTGTGTTATTGTGTATATATACATATATTATAATACACATAAAATGTAATTGTAATTCGTATTCATGAATGTCTTTTTATGTACAACATTAGAATTACATTTTATATATCATTATACACATTATAATATAAAATTTTAATATTGCAAAAATGGACATAGAGAATATCTGCATGAATATCTATATATATATATATATTATGATATTCATTTATGATAATATATTATCGTAACCTAAAATGGCATTGGATGTAAGAAAAAAGTGCTATTACGGTTTCGTATCGATATATCTATTAATTAAAAATCTGTATTTTATATATATTACAGACTTTTAGTACTGGTGATATATATTAGAACACGGCCTACATTGCATGTGTATATAATACAACTAAATATGTATATAATGCAACTAAATTTCTAAGGTCCGATTCTACAAATATAAGATTAACTTCAATTATGTTTATTTTTTTTTCAATTCTAAAATTGGAAAATTTTCCAAAATAAATCTTACATTGTGGGACCGATCCTAATACACGTCCCTGTTAAGATGGTAATGTAGGAAACGGAATAAAAATATCGATAATTAATCGATCGAATTTCCTGCATGATCATATTAACTTCAGAGGGCGTAAGCAGATTATACATTGGAAATGAAAACCTGTAATATCGACCTTGATCAAGTTCGGCCTTCGCTCCAGCATCCCCTTAAGAAGCGATCAAAAATCAGCGAGAATCAATTATTCCAGAGATATCGTTGCAGCCGCAGAAAATAATGCAAACTTCCTAAAATCAATTGTTACGGGTGATGAAACATGGTGCTTTCAATATGATCCAGAAACTAAGCGTCAAAGTGCGGAATGGAAGTCAAAAAATTCACCATATTAAAATTTCTACCTCGACCAAAATCTTGTTTAACATGAACTGTCATATCTTCGTTATATGTCAACCAAAATGAATGAAACTTTGACAGATGATAGCAAAATGTTCAACTTTTAAAATGCATGTTTGAACGCACAGATGTCGCCACTGGTTGCTGAGATGTGGTTCGTGTCCGGGAACATATTTGTCGCACTGTGTATGTGAATAACATAAAATACGAATGTTTTTTTTTCAAAGACAATATAATTTTGCATTCGTAATATTTAAAGGATCATGAAAAGTATGTATGTATGTAGATATATGTTCTATAAAAATTCTCAGTTATGTGATTGATTATATGTATGTCAAGTGTTGTAATATTTATTTATATAAAACTTTTATTGTATATACAATTATAATTGCACGTCACAAAAGGACATTTAGGAGTCAATACGGATGTAGGGCATAAAATTAACAAAGAATTTAATCTAATGTATTATCTATAATCGCATGTTTAATATCCGTATTAATACATTACATTATATTACATAAGTAGCTGTATAGGAACGATTTTAACTCAGATCCTCTGAGGGGGACACGGGGCGCGGGAGGTACTCGTAGACGCAGAGAGAAGGAGGAGGAAGGCCCATCGATGGCATCGCTGTTTACGTAAACATAGGACTCCAAAAATGTTAGAAACACAAAAATATTTGATACAAATAAAAAAGAAAAAAACTACTTACTCTCTCAACGGGATACTCGTAACGGACCTCTAATACATCCGTATACAGATTGCTCATCGTTTGCGCCTTGATTCAAATTCAATATGAGGACAGAGGTAATAAAAATTTAAAAAAAAATCACACTAATATAACTGTCACTTTCACTTTCACTTAATTACATATACATGCAAAAGTATTCTACTATCTAATGGTAGAATACCCTTGCACGTTTATAAAAATCACTCACAATGCAAACTCTTCACTATAATTCGAAATATAATTCGAAACGATTAATGAATACTTCGCGCAGATGAAATTCGGCAAAGCCTGACGCTGAGAAGCATCCTGTGCCATAGCGAAACTATCTAGGATACATTTGCACTGTATATGAAACACTTAAATCATAAATATTTGCAGACTATAAAACTATAGAACTCTAGATGTCACAAAAAATGCGTAAGTAACAAGGGTTCGCATGTTAGAGAAAGATAGAGCGCGACGATATCGGAGAGCGTAACGTGATATGAGGGAAGAAAAGACGGAAGAAATGAATCAATAAAGTAAAAGTCCCTTTTCTTTTTACGCAGTTTTTTCAATACGATTTTTTACTAACGCTTTACTAATTTTTATTAATTTTTTTAAGTCGAGGCAAAGGATGGGGAGTAAAAGAAAGTACAGGGTCCGGCAAAATGATCTCCCACGTTTTGCACCGCCACTGATTAAAATGTGGGAGATCATTTTGCCGGACCCTGTACATATGTAGTGATGCGAACGAAAATTTTTTATTCACATCTTATTACATTGATTTTTTGTACGTATTAAAAACTAAAGCTAATAGCTCGCAATCGACGAGCTGATGTCCATTGAAGATGGCGCTATCGCGTATAGCGTTCTCAAACGTGATATTGGAGAATCGCGTATACTTGACATTAACTATATCGACGAGTCGGGCTAATTGTTCGAATGTTACATCGATACACCCGTCAAAGTCAAACATACGGCGAAGCGTTGTTTTGGTCATCGTAATGCGTACGGATGAAGACTCGTACGAGACGTACGAGCATAGCATTGTTCAGCGTGCAAACTCTGATGGTTAGCGGTTCAACACTTATAAAATTGTCCTTGTATTCGTTTCGAAGAATCTTGTAAATATTTTATCGGTGCTCGTAGAGGCTCTTCTGCGTTTCGAAAGATTCGTATCCACGATGATCTTTCAGGGCGATGTCCACGTAATTTGGTGGACCAACGTTGATTCCAATTTCCAAAAATTTGTAGCCCGTATTCGTCAGATCGTAACGTCTGCTCAATAAACGCACCACATGATGCTCCGTACTGTGTACATACATAATGTTAAAAAAAAAACGTTTCTTTTGTGTATAGAAATTTACATGTTATATTTCTTCTTCGTACGATGCGCTGCTCTCTTTGATGAAACATTTTTTCAACTATTCGCAAGACTAATTGCGAAAATTGTGACGTACATGGCAATACTTCTGGAATCGAAAAGGGGAGGCAGGACCTCCCTCTCTTTCCAGAGTTTCGAATGTGTCGCGACACATTTTATCACGTCTTTCTACGTATATTTCTTTGTCACGAGTTTATACGTACGTTTATATGTACGTTCGTACATACATTTATATATGTATATGTTTATACATATGTTTATACGTACGTTCGTACATGTATTACAAAGGAAGAAAAAAGAAATAATAAATACGTTAACGTATTTTTATTTAAAAATTCTTTTGCACAATCACCAGTTATATACGAGCACAAGTCAAAGTTTTTAGAAAAATATAGTAAAACACATTTTTTTTATCAATTTATTTTTTTTATCAATTCATTTTTATTTTATTTTCCAACATAGTCTCCTTTCAGCTCGATACACTTGATTCTCCAACTTTTTCAAGTCGTCCGAATAATATGATTTGTCCAACTCTTCAAAATAAGCCTCTTTTGGTGATGAGCTGCTCTCCGGTGGTGAATCTCTTTCCTCCGAATCATTTCTTCAGGTTTGGAAACAGGAAATAGTCGCAGAGGGCTAAATCTGGCGAATATGCTGGGGAAGCAATTCGTAGCGGAATTCGTTGAATTTGGCCATCGGTGCCGGGCACGTGTGAACCCGTGCATTGTCTTGGAGCACTTTCTTCTTCACCATGGGGACGTTTTTTCTTTAAAATGTTATTGAAACAATCCAATAAAGCTGCGTAGTAATCGCCATTGATCGTTGTTTCGACGGAAGGTAATCGATATGAATTATACCGCGTGCATGCCAAAAAATTGTGGCCATCATCTTTCCAGTCGACTTCATGGTCTTCGCCTTTCTCAGAACTGGTTCACTCGGTGAAATCCATTGTTTTGACTGTTTCTTCGTCTTGGGTATGAAGTAATGGATCCATGTTACGTCCACAGTAATAAATCGACGCAGAAATTCATCTGGATTACGTTGAAACATCTCCAAATATTGTTTTGAAATCACACGGTTGCGCTTATGGTCCACAGTGAGCAAACGCGGCACCTATCTTGCCAATAGCTTTTTCATACCCAATTGTTGCAAAATTGAAATCACTGTGCCATATGATATGCCTATGGCCTTAACAAGTTCGCGCACTTTCACTCACCGATCAGTCAAAACAATATCGTGGACTTTATCGATGATTTTTGATGTAGTAGCCTCAATTGAACGTCCCGAACGAGATGCATCACATGTGGATGTACGACCATGTTTTTAAATTCTTTCACCCAATTGTATACAGTCGTAAACGCTGGTGCAGATGTGCTATGAACGTTATCCAACTCGTCTTTGATTTCTTTCGGTGTTAAATCTTTCATATGTAGATATTTGTTCACTGCATGAAACTCGTTTTTTTCATTTTGCAAAAAATACAAAGGTTGGTCGCTTTAATCATCTACAGAAATGAAACTACGCGATGAATTTCGTTCAAATTTGACAATAATCAGCTGAAAGATACTACTTCTCAAAAAGTAATGTGACATGACACTGCGAGTGCCCTCTGACAGATTTTTTAAGAACTTATTGACTTGCCCTTGTATTTTCAATACGTTTTATAACGCACAATTCTTAACATGTTGTCAGCCTCATATAGTATTAGTAACATCTAGATTAGATAAAGATTCCTTCGTAAACCGATGTCTTCGTAAACCGCATTGAAAGTCTCGATATACAGAAGCAAGTTCCATAGCCATGTTCGTTTCTCGCATCCCTTAACGTACAGTATCATCTTCAAATACAGCCACCGTGGTCAGGCATTCGCTTCGTTGTACGGGACCATCCCGTCCTCTCATCGCAATTCAGTAATAAGCAATCAAACCAGGAAGCGCAAGATTTATCAGATCTTGTCAAAAATTTCCATGGCACGGGACTCGTAAAAATATAATGCGTGAGAACGGTCTCTTGTTTTAACACCGCCACTTCCTTCACGACAAATTTCTTATTAACGATGAATCCTTGCAGATCCACGTTGGCACGGGCATTGTCGAAAAGACTGAGGTCGATTGCGGCGTATCGTAGATTTTATATCGTGTCGGAGATGCTTAGGTGATTTTGCGCACAACATTGGTCAATGGATTATACTGAACCACGCGATCGTATATGATGAGACAATAGGCTGTTGTATTTGCGGCCACATTCTCCTTACATTCAAAGTCTAATCGCGTCCATGGTGCATCTTGATCGACTCGTTCTATTGAGAGCAATCGATGGTCACGAATGGGCCATTACGTAAAAAAGTTGTAAAGGTGAGATTCGACTCGAAATATCCATATCCGTAGGAGCCCTTGCAGAACGCGCGTACAAGTCATACAGAATCGCACATTTGTTTTTATCAAAATCCAGATTCAAGTCATTTTGTACAGACATTCCGAATTCAGGTAGAATTTGGTTAATTTGCAGTCGTCGAATCGACTTATATCCTCGGACATGAAATTTTTTCGACCTGTTTGCATAGTGAAAATGACGTAGTGCGGCTTTTCGAGTTGAGTAACTGTCTTGATGGCCCACGAATGCTTTGTGCTCTGTAAGAGCGGAAGCTTGTACAGATTCCACGAGCGAAAAGCCATGCTCAAATATCGTCTGCTCTCCAAAGCGCGCAGCATCGACAGCTTATTTATCTCGCTCAATAACACGTGCAGCATTCGCCACTGTACTTTGAATAATTCGAGCGTTGGCTCTGTCGCCGGATCTCCTGTCAGACAATTGTTGTCGTTACACGCTTGTATTAAAATCAATTTATGATCAAGCATGATTACTACGCGTTTGTAATCTTCGCAAAATCCAAATAGTACGTAGAGCGATACACAGAAATTAAAGTATCCGGCCGCAGTAATCTGCGCATACCAGTCGGCATTCCGCAGAATCACTGCTTCTCTCGGATGACTATTACATAGTTTTTGAGTGTGCTAGTTATGCCCACGTTGCTATTACGGTCATCTCCACATCATTAAATTCACATCGAATCTTATCGAATATGAACGCGACGTAATTATCTCCCAATGCCATGTGAGCACCCTGAATCACTTTGTTCTTCGTCAGTTTTCCCTCATCGTACAGAAAGCTTTCGTATTGCAGTGTGTATAGATCCTGTTGCTATGAGTATTCTTATTTTATCGCTGTACCCGAACGTTGTGTTGGCGAACGGACTATATGTGTGAGCTTCAACCTTGACGATACGATCATCGAAGATCGGCTCGTCTTTGTTAGATATCAGTCATCTCAAATGTTGCGTACCGTGAATCCCAAAGACTTTAAAAATGTAATGTTCGACGCGCTGAGCTTCTTCTTCTTCCTGATGTAACTGGATGAGCGAGTGTTATCGAACTATGATGTCACCGGTCTTGTAAAGAATGCGTTATCTCTCTGCGTACGCTCTGTTCCGTTCAGCACGAGTATCTCACGTTCACATTATCACTATCGCTGTCGTACATGCAATCTGACGGTGATCTCCTTTCCGCGAAAATTGAGCAATCGTCCGTTCTGGTCGACGATGCGTATCCGCGTTAGATCCATAATACTCCGTGCGATGATCCCCAGGTAAATGATCTGCGCCGGCTTCTCCGATATCTTATATCCTGGCGGCACGCTCGGCAAAAATTTGTGTATCATGTGCACGCTTTGCTGTTGCTATACGCGCGGTCACACTCACGTACACGTGGATAACGTTTACATTCATTATATTGATTGACATGTCCATCTTCGCGGTCACAGTATACACTTCGACGAGAATACCAGCAGCAATCCAATGCTGTTGAACTTGTCAAAGTTTATTCTGTATGCACATTTAATCTCGCATTTCATTATGTCGTAGTTTGCGCGGAGCGTAATCGGATATTCTCCATCCTCACCATTATCGTCATCGGTGTCATTGTTGTTGTTATTATCACCACGCACTACGTCAACGGTTTCAAGCACGTCGCGGTGCGGACGTTTCCATAAAATCGCGCGTTTCAAAAATTCATTTATGTCTCGCACTTCGTACAAACCCTCGAGAATTGTAATTTATTTTATTTTTGGCGAAATAAAATTTGTTTTTCGATTCGTTCACATTTGGTATTGTATAATAAATCTCAAAAATTGCCAAACCAAGCTCATAATCGCTCGCAATCGTTACTCAAATCTATGCAGGGAAAGTAGTTCACCGCGAGGATGGTGCTTTTCTTGCTCAGCGTAAACGTCAGCGACATGACGGAAAAAGCGTTCAACTAATACTGAGATTTTACAGCACAGTCGAGCTTTTTAAATTCACGCGCCTCTACTGTTTGTAGAAACCGCAAACACATCTATCCGCAGAAGCTGTGATTATACGTCTGATAGGACGTGCGATTGTACTCTATCGTCGTCGTTCCCGAAATATCACATCAGTTCCTTTTGGGCGATCGAAGATTATCGAAACTATTAAAGTACAAATGCGATTGTTTCTCTTCGCGTACGCTACCAAGTGAGTATCAGGCCCAGTGAGTACCAGGCCCCGTCCATTGTCCAGATTCACGATACCGCTTTGGTTTCGACGCGCGCCATCGGTAACGTGACGCATGAAAACGCCTCTAAAGTATGGTACGCGCATACATCTCGCGAGTTCGTTCAATTGCACATTGGTTGTTGCGTCAGACGGCATTTTTATCATCTCTTTGGCATTTTTTTTTCTTTGCAGCTACGCCCTGTCTGCGTTTGTACGGAGCGAGATACATTTCGTGGTTTTGTTCCATCGTTGTGACGTTGCAGCTCTTTGAGCTGATGTCGCGCGGCTTTGCTGTCGTTTACCTCTTTCGCCACGCTGGCCGCTCTGCCGATCAAAGACCCGAGCGCGCCTAACATTGGCAGAAATGGTAACGCCCCGTTTCGCTGTCGGGAGTATCCGCTTTTTCGTCTCCTTTTTTCTCGTCTTCTTCTTCGGTTTCATATCTATGCCGATCTTAGTCTTGGCTTTCATCGCTGCCCAGATAGCAATAGCGGCGACTCTCTTGCTCAGAGCCGAATCGCTCACGATAATGCGTTTTTACGCCTTCTCGGTTAGTATCTTATCTGGCGCGTGTCTATCGGTAAGATTATTGTTGTGTGAATACGCAATGTTGTGTTCTCGGCACGCTGCGTTCAGCGAATTTATGCCCGCGTCATCTCTGGCTAATCGCTTAGTAAGCCGAGACCGCAAAACTGGTAGCCCGGAATATGTAACTAGAAAGGAAGCGCATTTATCGCTCGATTGAACAGACCGCCCCATGCTGACATTCGCTACGTTGCTACAATCCTTTATCTTAAGTGCGGGACCGTCGATATGCGTCCGCTGCCATGGCTGATTGTAATGCTCGTCGCAGCGACGATAGATTCGAACTTCCGAATCTGTCTTTACGTGTTCCGGAAGCTTGTTCCAGATGTGATCGATGTAGTCGCCGTACATGCGTAAGAGTATACGATCTTCGATATATATATTGCAACTGCTCGACGCTCAAGTCTCGAATACCGTAAGGATGACACACCGCGGGATACATTTTGCTACTGCGCGACTCGTAGATCCAAGCGTCTTTAAATAGTCGTTCGGGAGCGCACAGCCCGTAATGTGAGCATGAAATCGTGCTGCAACTGCTGATGATACGCATCACGAACTGCAACGCGAAATCGCGAATGATGGGAGGCAGCGCGGAGAAACACAAGTACGGCGAAATGCTACCAAATATTATACGCGCGATCATTTGCGACCCGTCGAATTGTGGTAAAACCAATGTTCTCATAAGCTTACTCGAGAGCCCGAACGTGTACGTTCTCGAAATCGTTGTAACAGCCAAAGTATCGATATCTCGAAAATTTGTAATCTATCGACGAAATCGGCTACTTTACGTTCTCCAACAGCGACGTCGTTCCATCGAGCGAGGCGCGTCCAAATTTTATTTTTATCTTTGATGATGTGATATGCGACAAGCAGAATGCGGTGAGAGAATAGTTTTCGATGTGTCGCCACGCGTCGACTGCTTCTATCTCTGTCAGACGTACACGAGGATATCTAAACATCTGATACGTGACAACGCGAATCTTCTGATCCTGTTCAAACAGGACGGTACTAACTTGAAACACGTTTATAACGATCATGTGAATATTGACATGTCGTATGAATTTTGCGTATTGTGCCGCGACTGTTGGCAACAAAAATATGGATCCGTAGTAATAACAAATACAGTGCGCTCACAAATGGACAATACAGAAAAGAATTTAACGACGATTTCGCGTAACGTGACCAGTCGTTGTCGATATTTAATCAGAGACGAACATGGCAGATGTGCACAAGTGTGAAAAAATCGCGAGGGAGATCGAGAAGACGAGCGAGTCGATCTGCAAGAAACATCGCGTTCTGAAGATCCGTAGAATCGAAGAGTATCATGTTGGACAGATATTTTAAACATTTTATCGAACCGCTTCTACTTTTCATCGACAGCTCCGGCGTGAGCGTGACAAAGAGAGAGTCACGCGACGAAAATGCAGCGTCTACTCCTAAACGTGAGAGGAAGGAGGAAAAGGAACAAGAGGAGGGAGAAGCAAGCGAAATGTTCAAGCGTTCCACAACTCTGCATAAATCTAATGATTGATCTTACGATAGTGTACAACCAATAACCTCCTCCCCGCGTATCAATATCGTACCGACGAGAGTCATTGGAAAATGTTTTTCGAAACAATGAAAGACTTTGTAGCGACGAAGGTTCAAAATTAGTTGCAAACGTCGAGAAGATCGAGAGGCGTTACGAGCCGGCTTAGACCCGCTGGGTTAAAAGTACGCTGAGGTTGATCTGAGAAGAGCGCAAGATAAAGAGAGCGGTATAGATCACGTGTATAGCGTTTACCTACACAAGGATGGGCTGATGTTTGGCAATAAACATTTTGACGTGGATGACGCGGACAACATAATTATCGTACGATACGCCGGTGCACCCGGTCTTTACGTTGATTTTCAAAAGAATTCCCGACGATGCTTTCTACACGGAAAATGATATACACAAGTAGTGTACAAGAGCATGCTGTTGGTGATGAACGCGCACAAACACAAGTATCATTCGCAGAGTCGATTATTAAGCAACAGGGGATACAAGTACAAACACGTAATCGCACTGTTGATATCGACCACACCCAAGAAGCAGAAGAAGAAATCTGGAAAGGGATTACCTCACACAATGACATTGAACGCGATCGTGCACTAAGATGATCCCAACGAACTGGTGAATCATTTATGATTGCTCGAAGCTTTGTACCGAATAGGCAATAACGCTTACGATAATGAGATGCTGTCGATCATCGAGGAACCCAGTTTCGCGAAGCTGGTCTCATTATAAATGAAATCGCATATCCATGAAACGAGTCAATCGAGTGACATCAGTGAGAAAAAATATATTATTTTTTTGTATATACATTTTCTTGTATAGTACATTATTCTCTGTGTATTACGCGTCGAATCATGAAAAAGAAATCTGATCATAAAAAGAGAGAAAAAATTAGCTCCGAGAGACGTCGAGAAATTGCACACTTCGGCGAAAAGAAATTTTCCATGAAGGCGCGTCATAGTTCGAGGATACGATAATCTGTGGCAGGCTGATATCATCGAGATGCGTCTCGGACTTCAACAGAGACCATCACTACATACTCACCGTCATCGATGTGTTGAGCAAATATATACCGCTCAAGAGCAAGAATGGAAGCGAGACGGCTGAGATCGTTCGAGAGAGTAGAAGATGTCCGAAAAATTTACAAACGGATATAGGGAAAGAGTTTTACAACGCTGATGTATAGAAAATCTTGAAAAAAATGATGTTAATCACTATTCCACGTATTTGACGTTGAAAACATCAGTGGTCGAGCGGTTCAATCACACGCTCAAGAACGACATGTAGAAGATGTTTACGCTCAACGGCAATTACAAGTGGATCGACGAGCTGCCACGTCTCGTGTCAGATTACAACGCGCGCAAGAATGGTACCATCGGCATGCGACCCGCCGACATAACTCCCGCGATAGCCGAAAGACACAGTGTACAGCGCGATAAAGATCGCGGGTCCTGCAAAATTCAAAGTAAGCTATTCGGTATGTATGAGTAGTACAAGACGATTTTTGAGAAGGGTTACATACCAAATTGGACCACCAAGGTGTTTACGATTGTTAAGGTATGTAAGTATATCAATTCTGTAAGGATTATCTACTCAAGGACTATCTACTCAAGGATTATCGTGGAAAATTTGTTGCTGGAGCGTTCTACGAGCACAAGTTGCATCGCGCTACTCATCCGGACGTGTATCTCGTCGAGAAAGTGCTGCGCAGAAAGGGAGACAAAGTGTATGTCAAGTGACTGGGATTCAATGGATCGCACAATTCATGGATTCATAAAAATAACGTTATTTGATAAAATTTTGATTTATATATTTTGTATAGATGTAACAAATATATAATAATATAAGTATATAAACGTATATTTTTATTATTTTCCATTCATCTTCGTTTTGAAGTATACAGATATAAAGATATAAACAGATATAAAAATATAAAATAAGTATATAAATGTACAACATATGAAATGAAAAATAATAGTAATACATAATAAATACTATATAAAACATAATAATATTAGGTGTTGGAATTAATTCGTAGCGTTTTACAAGTGATGGGAAGTACTTTCATTAATGTATTTTTTAATGCTCATGTGAAATAAATAACATTCTTTCATTAAAAAACGCTACGAATTAATTCCAACACCTAATAATACTTATATAAATGTAAAAAACATGCATTATGTGTGAATTATAATGTACACTGTATGAAAATATTTAAAAAATGTAAAAAAATATACCACGAATACAAATTAAGATAATACATAAAGCATAATAGTAATACATATACACTGTATGAAAATATAAAAAACATAATAGTAATATAAATGTTGATACATATATTACAAAGGAATCCACCAATGACCCCATGGTAACGCCTCCGTCGAGTCCGGTATGATGTATCGTTTGTCGTCGTATGGACTCAGAACGATTTTCGATTCAGATATCATGTATACTTCGTGTAATTTAGATTGTATACATGATTGACGGCGAGTTATTTCAATCTCTTCGTTCAAACACCGCGTATAATCGTCGTGTTATCGTTCGTTACTCTTTATACCTTTCGCCTTTTTAATGTTCTTCTTGCAATCCACCCTCATCGCGTACATCTTCGCTCTGAGACCAATGAATTCAGTCATTATCGCACTGTTATTTTCGTCCTTTATCAGACTGGGTACTTTTTTGTTCGACAGAAGTATACGCATTGTTCATCGGATAATTGCTCGTGTCGAATCTAGCGATATCGCGTTTCATAATTTCGTAAACGTCCTCGCACTTGATACAGTTTATAAGACTGTCCGTATCGGTATACATAATTTTACATTTGTCGCGAAACAGTGATAACATATATTCGTGGTGAAATTCATACAAGCAGACTTTCGATATATTGAGTATACATATATCCACTTAATCGTAAATCGGCTTATTAAACTTTACCTCGAGTTTGCGCAGTTCAGGCGATCAAATTTTCCACAAAGCTGCGGCTGTGGAAATTCGGTTTTGCAATCATTGCTTCCGCGCCGTATCATCCATCTCATTTTGTTAATAATTTTACGTCAACGTGGTTGCGCACATTCTCCATTTTTACCGAATACCATGTTATTCATTAATTTATATAAATTTTCCTCGAAATTGTTTTTTGCGCTTGCTCTGAAATTTGTATTGAGTTCAATGTAATCGCGAAACCATGGAGATTGCGCGAATTGTAGCATTTGATGGATCTTTGTTACGCGAAGACCGTGACGAGTAAAAATTGCAGGATAGTGAATGACGTAACGTTGTTTATCGTACAGCGTTGCTAGAAGTTTAGCCTCGCACTTGCCGGGCGGCTTATCGCGCATCGGACAGAAAGGTACAGTGTGGTTGTGTAGATGCTGCGGATACTCGAGATCGACTTCGAGAATGTAACCGGTGAGTAAATCTGGAGTGATTGCACTCACGTCAAAGTTCGCAGATAGATCTTCGATCATCAAAATTCGACAATGGTTGTCATATCGCTCACCCGTATAAATTGTTAATGTCGTAGTACATCAAGTATGACGATGATTCCGACGGGTCGGAATGCATTTCATACGAATGCATATACTTGTTATTAGCTTGAGCGTATCTGCTTAAACATTGACTGAGGTCGCATATACCGCGCTCGATGAACATGATCATGTCGGTGAGTAACTCAAACTTTACGCGCATATATTTTAACATCGCGTCCCACATGAAACCAGGCAAGATATAATGCGCGGAATCAAGACTGTAATTCGCGACATAACTTTCGCGGAAATTTTTGAAAATATCGGCCAATAACAAGACATCGATTTTCAAGTACAGATCACTGTACTCGCCGAGCGTTCGGATAGAGAATCGCTGCGTTCGCGGCATGAGCGTAATCGCTTAGATATATATCGCCCGTTAACGAACTGTAAAATGATTCGCGCGGTGGTAAGCGTGTGTCTTGCAATTTTATGACGCAATCAATGTACTCATACGGAAAAACACCTTTACAAGTCAGTAATTTAAATTCTTTATCCGATGAGAAAATTTGGAACGTATGATTTTTAATTTGTCTCTGCTTAGAAACAACGTCAATTTATCGAGGCTTATACTGAGAAATTTAAATGAATCGATGAACCGTAATTTTATGCATTTTCGCGAATCTGACGGTATCTTTAACATGTTTAGTGAACTAAGTATATTTTTCTTTGGTTATCGGTACATCTACATGTCCATCGTACACGAGAGCAATTTCTTTAATTATAAAGTTCGCATCGTAGCGATAAATTATGAAAAACGATCCGAATATATAATGAATTTTTATAATTTGAGTTACGGTTTGAATGGACCACGATATCTACCGGACAGCTGGCAATAATCGCATACCCGCGTGTCGACGCAAACGGTTTCTCGCAAATGTGACAACGCGTCGCACTACGGTACGCCTCCCATTGTTCTTTCGACAACGTTTCCATAGGCACGTTGGCGGGTACAATATTTTTTAAACGATATGAAGTCTTGGAGTTGTCGCGCTATACAGTCTTCATCGCGACGGAACTGATATGACGATAACGTGTCATCGTACAAACATCGCACATAGAATCCTATATTAAATATCTCGTGCTGTTGATACGTGTATGATGACGCATCTTTCCTATCAGGTTCCATCTTTCATAGAACGCATTCCAGGTCAGCGTAGATGATGAATAGGACGCACTCCTTATTGTAGTGGTTCCCAAATTCGAGCCACTTGTCGTCCACGCTCGGCAGTCGGATAGCGCATTCATTTTCCCATAGTTTATTGCGTGCGACTGCAATTTTTCCTTCGTACTGAAATAGCAAGCATTTGAAAAAAACAAAAATTATAACTATTATCATTATTTTATTAGTAAGACGGAAAATTATAATTTTTTCATGTGTACTTACCGATCACAGAAAAATTTCTTGTGCTTCATTCTGATGAGTTGTGATCTCACGAGACAGAATAGATTTTTTTATCCACGCAAAATGCCCAACACTGTCGTCGCGTGGATCTTGCATGTACAACACGTTGACGTGTTTCTCCTTCTTGTCATTGGAGAGCCGTAGAGAAAGGACTTGTTTATTCTCGATACTGTACTTGATCAATACGTCGTTCAAATCTGAAAATGTCTTTTAAAGTCATTAGAAATTCGATACCCGATTCAAATGTATAATGCTGATACGACGATTCCCGATCCGCATTTCTCTCAGCCAGGTATAGAACGGCGACCATCGACCATGCAAAGCATTCTCCGTTGTACACACACTTGTACAATCACCGCTCGTTTCGTCGCTATTTCCCGCACTTTGATATGGCATCCCGCGCGCATGGGATTTAGTTTGTTCACATTCAATATACATGACAATGCCCACTGCTGTCGCGTTCTTCGAGTGATGTCAAACATGGGCTCAATGACGTGCTTGTACCACTCACGTAAAATCGATGAATCGGTATATCTCAATGTACTTAGTGTTATACTCTTGATGTCACGTTTGTTGTTTGTCGTAAACTCATCGTTGAACGCGGTGTTCACTTTTACACTACCGTATCTTTCTACAGCGTCTCGAGTACTATTTCTCTCGCTTCTTCCAAAAACAGCCGCGGCTTAATGTAATCTACGCACTGGTCAGGCGTCACCTTTCCCCTGCTGGGCCCGGAGCTTTTGCCGCTGATGCCGATGACTTCGATTGCGGATCGAGAGCGTGGCAGGCGTAGGCGCTGGACCAGAGCCTCGGAAATCAAAGAAATTTCCGAACCTTGGTCGATGAGCACGCGTGTGGTATGCCGATTGCCGTGACCATCAGCGATGGAAACTCGCGCAGTTGCGAGCAAAATAGCCTTGTGGTCGTTGTCGCGGCGCACTGCCGACAGTGAGCTGACCTCTTGAGGTTTCGGTGAAACGTACGCGTCGTGTAACATTGAGTGGTGACGAGACTTGCACGTCGCACACGTCCTCGTCGACTGGCACTTCGCGAAAGTATGAGAGCCGAGACAGTTGAAGCACAGCTTGTGAGTTTCGGCGACGGCCTTGCGGTCGACAGCGGATTTCTTCTTGAATTCTTCACACACCATCACGTGGTGTTTACCCTTGCATAGGACGCATTGAGAAGATTCGGTGTGTTTCTCGACGTGATGATGCGACTTGGCAGATCGCGACGGGTTGTCGGAGACCTTGAGCGATTTTGGTTTGGCGGCTTTGAGAGTACGTGCCCTTTGGTTTATGAAGTTCATCAGCTCTTTGAGAGTGGGCATGTCGCTCGAGGCGCTTGAGAGTGACTCCCACTCCAGGCGAGTTCTTGGATCGAAGAGCTCGACGACAAGATGATTTAGTAGATCGAAGCCATGAGAGTCGATAGGCCTGTCAATGCTCTCCTGGCCGTTGACTACCCTGGTAGTCAACTGCGTTGAAGATGCGGTTGAGCTCCTCCTCAGTTTCGTTCTTCATCTTAGCCACGGCGGTAAAACACTTGGAGAAATTGGAGCGTGATAACTCTCTCTTATTTTCGTACTGCTCGCTCAGCAGCTCCCATGCGCGTGGATAGTTGTCTTCGGTCATTGCTAACGGTCGAATCAGTTCCTCAGCAGGACCCTCCAGACAAGTTTTCAGGTAATGAAATTTCTCGATTGCTGAGATTGATGAATTGTTTCCGACAATGGATTGGAAGAGGTCTCGGAATGTAGGCCAATCTTCGAATGCGCCAGAGAAAGAACTAATCTTGAGGCGAGGCAGCGACGGTTTTCCGGAAGACACATTACCTTCTGTTTTGGAAGCTGAACTCGGTTCCTTCGCCATGAGTTTCGTCCGGTAATCGTTCAGCAGGCCGCGCTGCAGCACGTACGTGTTTTCGGCGGAATCGGCAAATTGAGACGTGTTGTACTCACTTTGATCGAAGGCTTCCTTGTAATGTGCTCGAATAAGCTTGTGTTGCTGTTCGAATTCCGTCCACATCTGGTCGAGAAGCGCCAAGCGGGTTTCGACATTGTGGAGGGTGATGTTGGCCGTCCCCAATTTCTTCAAATTGGTTATTGACCTGGCCATACGACCATGGATGTCACTCTGGGCGCTCAGCAAGGCGGCTATTTCGTCACTCATGCTTTCACTTGCGAATTTTTCTCTCTCTGATTTTCTTGATGATGCGCGCATTGGACGCGATGCACTCGACACTGCGGATGCCGGCGAGAATCCGGCTCGAAGGACCAGAAAATGTGCGGGAGTGCGGAAAGGTTCGAGTGAGAGAACGGCACACGGTTGATATGATACACGACAGTAAAGAGAACTCCGTTTGTTTGTAAATTAACAAAAGAATTTTCTTTAATATGATCAGTTACAGAGTCAGAAAATATAATTAATTAAATATTAGACAGATTAACAGAATATCAAATGCGGTCACCTTTTCCAAATTGTAGTTGGAATCACGGTGATGGAAAATCTCGGCGATTTTCTCGGCACTTTTGAAAGGATTCGTTTTATAGCGGTTTTCACTAAGCGGTTAGCACGGCGGTTTTAGATCGCGAAGCGATCTAGTAGCGAGACTATGATTCTAAGAACTCGAAGAACTTTTAGAAGTAAGAACTCTAAGAAGTCTAAGAACTCTAAGCGGTGTAAACTATCTAAGCAATCTGCCCGGGAGGAACAATCATGCGCGACAGAAAATCCTGACCTGGGATTGGTGACAGCGCGTGACGTATTCGTCGAAGCGCGGCGCTCGCGTGCGCGAATTGAATTGTTCTAGAAGCTCGGAACGAATGATGCATAGCGATCCAATGCGTGGTGGCAAAGCGTCCTTGGTCCATTTCGGTCTGGTAGCCAGAGTGTGTAAGTACTCGCGTGACCATCTCTGCCAGAAGTGGTCTCGCATCCGCTGGACAAGTTGCCACCTGGAAAGCAAATTTTCCTTCTTGTCCGTCAAGGAAGGCTCGGGAATGGCCAGCAGTGGTGCCCCGATGAGCAGGTGACCTGGTGTCAGAGCCGTGAGGTCGTCGGAGTCGTCTGAGAGGGCATGCATGGGCCGGGAGTTCAGGCATGCCCCCACTTGTGCAAGCAGGGTGCTCATTTCTTCGAAGGTGAGCCTGGTTTCGCCGATGGTTCGGCGCAGGTGATACTTAGCAGATTTCATGGCCGCCTCCCAGAGTCCACCAAAATGTGGTGCCGAAGGGGGGTTAAAATGCCAATGGATCCCCTCTGATGTAGCGACGTGTGCGATCTTTCGTCCTTCTGACGAGGAGGCTCGGAGCATCTCTCGAAGTTGCCGGTCGGCGCCCGAAAAATTGGTGCCGCAATCGGAATAGATGTCCGTGCAAAGTCCTCGGCGAGATGTGAAGCGACGGAGAGCAGCCAGAAAAGCGTCGGTGGTGTATGCTGAAACAGAGACCTCGAGGTGAACGGCCTTGGAACTAAAACAAACAAAACTGCGATGAACGCTTTGTGAGCGCTGTGCCCACGCCCTTTGCTCGTCCTGATGAATATAGGCCCGGCGTAGTCGATGCCCACGTGAAGAAATGGTCGTGCAGGAGTCACTCTTCTTGGAGGAAGGTTTCCCATTTTCGGTTGCGGAGTGGCAGCCCTCCACCGAGTGCATGTCACGCACTGATGCCGCCATCGCTTGACCACTGCTCGGCCTTGTGGAATCCAGAACCGGAGGCGAAGCATTCCCAGGGTCATCTGAACTCCTCCGTGGAGAGTACGGCGATGGTAGGTCCCAGTCTAGCTGTTGCAGCCAGGCCGACTGAATTAGAATTTTTGCTTGAATGGTTACTGGAGCCAGCCATCCGAGCGGGTCGAAGAGTCGAGCGGTCTCCGACAGCAGACTTCTCTTGGTAAACGCGACGACGGTGCGAGGAGGAACAGAGAAGGCGAATTCGTCCCTGGTTGGATACCAGCGCAATCCCAGAGTTGAGTGGTTCTCTTGTTCCCACGACCGCGAATCTCTGGTGAGGCAGTACTCGGGCGGAATGTCGCGAAGAAGCTCCTGGCAGTTGGCGGCCCACTTTCGGAGAGAGAACCCGCCCACCATGCAGAAGTTGCGGAGCTCTCGATTTGGAGAGCGATAGCATCGGCTTTGTTATGCGCTCCGGTTACGACATCGTCGACGTAGCAGTCGTGTCGTGCCTCGCATCTGCGCCTCGAGGGAAACGCGATCCGTCGTCATCGGCGAGTTGACGCAGAGTGCGAATGGCGAGAAATGGCGCGCAAGCGAGACCGTAAGTGACGGTTTTCAATGTAAACTCGCGTATAGGCTCATCAACGCTGTGTCGCCAAAGAATGCATTGATGCCTTTGATCGTCGGGATGAACAAGAATCTGCCGATACATCTTTTCGATGTCAGCCACTAGCGCGTACCGATGCCACCGCCACCGCCACCGCCACCGCCACCGCCACCGCCACCGCCACCGCCACCGCAGAAGTACGTTCGCGAGGGGTGGCAGCAAGTTAGCTCCAACTAGCAGATGAGTATTGAGTGACTCACCGGACCTTGTACGCTGCGATCCGTTGAAGACGACCCTGAGCTTCGTAGTGGTGCTGGATTCTCGAAGGACGCCGTGGTGTGGAAGGTAGCACCGATCTTCGCTAGAATTCGGAGGTTTTTGCGCCAATTTCATGTGACCTTGGTCCTCGTATTCCTTCAGGAAGGCGCGGTAGAGATCGCCGAATCGTACGTCTCTCTCATAGCGTCGCTCCATGGCGATTAAGAGTCGTTCAGCAGATCTTCGCGTCTCAACCAGCGTCGTCGGCGGAGATGCAAAGGGTAGTCGCACTATGTATCGTCCTTCGACAGTGCGTTGGTGCTGCAGCGCGAAAATGTCTTCGCATTGCTGCTCTTTTGGCGTGAGTGCGATGGGAGCGGGCACCTCTCGTTCCTGCTCCCAGAAGCGGTGCACAAGTTCGGCTAGCATGATCTGCGGTGCACTGAAGCGAGTGGCGCTGTGCTGAGTTGGTCGCAACCTCCCGATAGGATCCAGCCGAGCAGTGTCTTTTGAGCGATAGGCGCTTGGGGGCCTCCTTTGCGAAGACCATCTTGGAGAATGATTGAGCATACTTCCGCTCCAAAAAGTAGCTCAATAGAGTCGTTTGCTGCGTAGTCCGGATCAGTCAATTGGAGCCCGTTTAAGTGTGGCCACTCCTGATTCTGATCCTTGCGTGAGAGCCTTGGCTAAAGCGAAAGACGTGGCAGAATAAAGGCTCCGACGGTGAAGTCGGTCCCTGTGGTTAACGAGGTCACGTTGAGCGTCACCTTTCCCCTGCTGGGCCCGGAGCTTTTGCCGCTGATGCCGATGACTTCGATTGCGGATCGAGAGCGTGGCAGGCGTAGGCGCTGGACCAGAGCCTCGGAAATCAAAGAAATTTCCGAACCTTGGTCGATGAGCACGCGTGTGGTATGCCGATTGCCGTGACCATCAGCGATGGAAACTCGCGCAGTTGCGAGCAAAATAGCCTTGTGGTCGTTGTCGCGGCGCACTGCCGACAGTGAGCTGACCTCTTGAGGTTTCGGTGAAACGTACGCGTCGTGTAACATTGAGTGGTGACGAGACTTGCACGTCGCACACGTCCTCGTCGACTGGCACTTCGCGAAAGTATGAGAGCCGAGACAGTTGAAGCACAGCTTGTGAGTTTCGGCGACGGCCTTGCGGTCGACAGCGGATTTCTTCTTGAATTCTTCACACACCATCACGTGGTGTTTACCCTTGCATAGGACGCATTGAGAAGATTCGGTGTGTTTCTCGACGTGATGATGCGACTTGGCAGATCGCGACGGGTTGTCGGAGACCTTGAGCGATTTTGGTTTGGCGGCTTTGAGAGTACGTGCCCTTTGGTTTATGAAGTTCATCAGCTCTTTGAGAGTGGGCATGTCGCTCGAGGCGCTTGAGAGTGACTCCCACTCCAGGCGAGTTCTTGGATCGAAGAGCTCGACGACAAGATGATTTAGTAGATCGAAGCCATGAGAGTCGATAGGCCTGTCAATGCTCTCCTGGCCGTTGACTACCCTGGTAGTCAACTGCGTTGAAGATGCGGTTGAGCTCCTCCTCAGTTTCGTTCTTCATCTTAGCCACGGCGGTAAAACACTTGGAGAAATTGGAGCGTGATAACTCTCTCTTATTTTCGTACTGCTCGCTCAGCAGCTCCCATGCGCGTGGATAGTTGTCTTCGGTCATTGCTAACGGTCGAATCAGTTCCTCAGCAGGACCCTCCAGACAAGTTTTCAGGTAATGAAATTTCTCGATTGCTGAGATTGATGAATTGTTTCCGACAATGGATTGGAAGAGGTCTCGGAATGTAGGCCAATCTTCGAATGCGCCAGAGAAAGAACTAATCTTGAGGCGAGGCAGCGACGGTTTTCCGGAAGACACATTACCTTCTGTTTTGGAAGCTGAACTCGGTTCCTTCGCCATGAGTTTCGTCCGGTAATCGTTCAGCAGGCCGCGCTGCAGCACGTACGTGTTTTCGGCGGAATCGGCAAATTGAGACGTGTTGTACTCACTTTGATCGAAGGCTTCCTTGTAATGTGCTCGAATAAGCTTGTGTTGCTGTTCGAATTCCGTCCACATCTGGTCGAGAAGCGCCAAGCGGGTTTCGACATTGTGGAGGGTGATGTTGGCCGTCCCCAATTTCTTCAAATTGGTTATTGACCTGGCCATACGACCATGGATGTCACTCTGGGCGCTCAGCAAGGCGGCTATTTCGTCACTCATGCTTTCACTTGCGAATTTTTCTCTCTCTGATTTTCTTGATGATGCGCGCATTGGACGCGATGCACTCGACACTGCGGATGCCGGCGAGAATCCGGCTCGAAGGACCAGAAAATGTGCGGGAGTGCGGAAAGGTTCGAGTGAGAGAACGGCACACGGTTGATATGATACACGACAGTAAAGAGAACTCCGTTTGTTTGTAAATTAACAAAAGAATTTTCTTTAATATGATCAGTTACAGAGTCAGAAAATATAATTAATTAAATATTAGACAGATTAACAGAATATCAAATGCGGTCACCTTTTCCAAATTGTAGTTGGAATCACGGTGATGGAAAATCTCGGCGATTTTCTCGGCACTTTTGAAAGGATTCGTTTTATAGCGGTTTTCACTAAGCGGTTAGCACGGCGGTTTTAGATCGCGAAGCGATCTAGTAGCGAGACTATGATTCTAAGAACTCGAAGAACTTTTAGAAGTAAGAACTCTAAGAAGTCTAAGAACTCTAAGCGGTGTAAACTATCTAAGCAATCTGCCCGGGAGGAACAATCATGCGCGACAGAAAATCCTGACCTGGGATTGGTGACAGCGCGTGACGTATTCGTCGAAGCGCGGCGCTCGCGTGCGCGAATTGAATTGTTCTAGAAGCTCGGAACGAATGATGCATAGCGATCCAATGCGTGGTGGCAAAGCGTCCTTGGTCCATTTCGGTCTGGTAGCCAGAGTGTGTAAGTACTCGCGTGACCATCTCTGCCAGAAGTGGTCTCGCATCCGCTGGACAAGTTGCCACCTGGAAAGCAAATTTTCCTTCTTGTCCGTCAAGGAAGGCTCGGGAATGGCCAGCAGTGGTGCCCCGATGAGCAGGTGACCTGGTGTCAGAGCCGTGAGGTCGTCGGAGTCGTCTGAGAGGGCATGCATGGGCCGGGAGTTCAGGCATGCCCCCACTTGTGCAAGCAGGGTGCTCATTTCTTCGAAGGTGAGCCTGGTTTCGCCGATGGTTCGGCGCAGGTGATACTTAGCAGATTTCATGGCCGCCTCCCAGAGTCCACCAAAATGTGGTGCCGAAGGGGGGTTAAAATGCCAATGGATCCCCTCTGATGTAGCGACGTGTGCGATCTTTCGTCCTTCTGACGAGGAGGCTCGGAGCATCTCTCGAAGTTGCCGGTCGGCGCCCGAAAAATTGGTGCCGCAATCGGAATAGATGTCCGTGCAAAGTCCTCGGCGAGATGTGAAGCGACGGAGAGCAGCCAGAAAAGCGTCGGTGGTGTATGCTGAAACAGAGACCTCGAGGTGAACGGCCTTGGAACTAAAACAAACAAAACTGCGATGAACGCTTTGTGAGCGCTGTGCCCACGCCCTTTGCTCGTCCTGATGAATATAGGCCCGGCGTAGTCGATGCCCACGTGAAGAAATGGTCGTGCAGGAGTCACTCTTCTTGGAGGAAGGTTTCCCATTTTCGGTTGCGGAGTGGCAGCCCTCCACCGAGTGCATGTCACGCACTGATGCCGCCATCGCTTGACCACTGCTCGGCCTTGTGGAATCCAGAACCGGAGGCGAAGCATTCCCAGGGTCATCTGAACTCCTCCGTGGAGAGTACGGCGATGGTAGGTCCCAGTCTAGCTGTTGCAGCCAGGCCGACTGAATTAGAATTTTTGCTTGAATGGTTACTGGAGCCAGCCATCCGAGCGGGTCGAAGAGTCGAGCGGTCTCCGACAGCAGACTTCTCTTGGTAAACGCGACGACGGTGCGAGGAGGAACAGAGAAGGCGAATTCGTCCCTGGTTGGATACCAGCGCAATCCCAGAGTTGAGTGGTTCTCTTGTTCCCACGACCGCGAATCTCTGGTGAGGCAGTACTCGGGCGGAATGTCGCGAAGAAGCTCCTGGCAGTTGGCGGCCCACTTTCGGAGAGAGAACCCGCCCACCATGCAGAAGTTGCGGAGCTCTCGATTTGGAGAGCGATAGCATCGGCTTTGTTATGCGCTCCGGTTACGACATCGTCGACGTAGCAGTCGTGTCGTGCCTCGCATCTGCGCCTCGAGGGAAACGCGATCCGTCGTCATCGGCGAGTTGACGCAGAGTGCGAATGGCGAGAAATGGCGCGCAAGCGAGACCGTAAGTGACGGTTTTCAATGTAAACTCGCGTATAGGCTCATCAACGCTGTGTCGCCAAAGAATGCATTGATGCCTTTGATCGTCGGGATGAACAAGAATCTGCCGATACATCTTTTCGATGTCAGCCACTAGCGCGTACCGATGCCACCGCCACCGCCACCGCCACCGCCACCGCCACCGCCACCGCAGAAGTACGTTCGCGAGGGGTGGCAGCAAGTTAGCTCCAACTAGCAGATGAGTATTGAGTGACTCACCGGACCTTGTACGCTGCGATCCGTTGAAGACGACCCTGAGCTTCGTAGTGGTGCTGGATTCTCGAAGGACGCCGTGGTGTGGAAGGTAGCACCGATCTTCGCTAGAATTCGGAGGTTTTTGCGCCAATTTCATGTGACCTTGGTCCTCGTATTCCTTCAGGAAGGCGCGGTAGAGATCGCCGAATCGTACGTCTCTCTCATAGCGTCGCTCCATGGCGATTAAGAGTCGTTCAGCAGATCTTCGCGTCTCAACCAGCGTCGTCGGCGGAGATGCAAAGGGTAGTCGCACTATGTATCGTCCTTCGACAGTGCGTTGGTGCTGCAGCGCGAAAATGTCTTCGCATTGCTGCTCTTTTGGCGTGAGTGCGATGGGAGCGGGCACCTCTCGTTCCTGCTCCCAGAAGCGGTGCACAAGTTCGGCTAGCATGATCTGCGGTGCACTGAAGCGAGTGGCGCTGTGCTGAGTTGGTCGCAACCTCCCGATAGGATCCAGCCGAGCAGTGTCTTTTGAGCGATAGGCGCTTGGGGGCCTCCTTTGCGAAGACCATCTTGGAGAATGATTGAGCATACTTCCGCTCCAAAAAGTAGCTCAATAGAGTCGTTTGCTGCGTAGTCCGGATCAGTCAATTGGAGCCCGTTTAAGTGTGGCCACTCCTGATTCTGATCCTTGCGTGAGAGCCTTGGCTAAAGCGAAAGACGTGGCAGAATAAAGGCTCCGACGGTGAAGTCGGTCCCTGTGGTTAACGAACGCGATTCTCGAACGCGTCGATCTCTCGCCAGACGAGAGATCTTTCGTCGCGACTCGCCTACCTGTCACCAACGTGCACGAAATGTTGCTCTAATTGTGTCTTTGCATCCGCGAATCGCGCGATCTTCGCCACCACGGATATTGTCTGTATCCAACGGCGAGGTGCGAACAGTTGACATGACAAAGTTCTTCGAGCTACTTGATGCACTCATCGCATCGTTGCAGCCACGCGAAACACTCCACCTGGCCGCACTGCTCCAGCAGTTCGCGTTCCATTCGCTCATAATTTTCCATGTCTTCTTTTTTACAGTCTTTAGATCACTTCACACTCTTCCACGGAGCACTTGCACGTGACTCATTCACACTCGTTGCAGCACCGTGACATATCTAGAATGTCATTCTAACCTTTTCATTATGTTTGTTTGCGAAAATGGACTGTTCACACTCAAAGCATTGATCGTCGCATTTATCGAAAAACAGTTTCAGAACAAGATTCTTATCGCGATCACGAAATCATCCATATATTGTGAATAATTAGCAGTTCAACGCACTTTTCATGCATACCCATGGGAATCTTAATGCACATGCATCAACTTCGGCTCTTATCTGCGATTTTCTTCGCTCAATAATAATCATCCTTTATTACATTAACATTTTTATTCCTGTAATGTCTCTTTTCATACTCATCGTTTTCATAACATTTGTCTCGTAACCGTGAGTACACTTTCTGTCGCACAAGTAAAAACTAATCAGAAACAGGTTCTCTGATAACTATTCCACGTTTCTCACCACATCTAATTCTCGATCGCGTAGGAATTGCATTCGGTGATATTCGTACATCTATGTCTCTTTTTTGCGGATTATCGAGAATATACAGCACATCACTTACATTACAGTCTTCCCACATATTTTCTAGTAGCGTCTTGCTCACAATAGTTTTTTTCAATGTGTACAGTGTGGGCACTTGTTGCACGGAAATATAGTGTACATTGGCATTCTGCAATTCGTGCAAAACCGACCGCTTAGCGCATCAATATAATCGATATCGTGCTTCCAATACAATACGTGTTACAATACGTACATATGTGCTTCATATATAAGATACATTCCCACAACATCGATGTCAGCCAAACGGATCATGCATGCTGTACATACAGTTAAAGCACCACCCGTTGTATAGTAGCACTGGATCATGCAGTGTTTAGTACTCTCATTCAATGCACGGATTTCTAGAGACTACATAAATTTCTCTGCGTAATTTATATCGTGCTCAAATCACTAATCATAACTAGTACGACTATCGTCGGATAACACTTCTTCGTCGAAATCTTGGTCCATTATTTCTTCAAAATCTACTTCCATTTCTTCGAACACTTCGAACACTTCGTCTTTAATATTCGCGAACTATTCCGGATCCACGTTTCTGATATACTCGACTACGTTGGCTGTGTTCTCAACCTTCGTATGATGGTTAGCCATACTTTTTCTATTATTCTTATTGCGACCGATTCGTTCGTCTTCCAGGACAATTGTGGAACTGAGCGCTTATAACCCATTATATATATTTCATTTGTGACTTTTTTGTCCCTTTATCTTATTTATACTTTCTTTAAAAATAGATAAGGCAGCATCGCGAGCGGTTCCAGTTTATATTTTTCACATCCCCCTCATTGGTATGTTATATAAACAGTACCAACACTTCTTTTAACGCGTCGCGACATGCCATCGATCTCTTCCCAAAAAGAATCATTATCGACACTTCTTCGAAGAAATTTAAGGGCTGTGGGAACGCATGATTTTATACTTTTCACTGGAGTACCACTTTCGTTTTACTGTAGAAGAGTTATCAGTTTAGCAGCCGAAACATCGGCGTTTAGAGTGACTAGTGCTAATGCATATTATTCTCTGCTGAAAAAGCGAATAGTGATCAAAAAAGTTTTTCGTTCTCTTTTTCCAGAAAGCGCTGCTACGATGTTCGAGTCACCAATCACATTCGAACGCTGTCGATCGCGAAAAAAATGTAATAAAAAATAAGAAAAAATCAGTGTAATAAGTATAGTGAATAAAAAAATTTTTGTTCGCATTATTACATATGTATTTTCTTTTACTCTCCATCCTTTGCCTCGACGCTAGTAAAAAACTGTATTGAAAAAACTGTCATAAAAAGAAAAGGGACTTTTATTTTATTGATTCATTTCTTCCGTCTTTTTTTCACTCATATCACGTTACGCGCTCCGATATCGTCGCGCTCTATCTTTCTCTAACATACGAGATCTTATTACTTTGCATTTTTGGGGAGGGTGGTAGGGCGACAATAGGCGGCGGCAGCGGTGGCGACAGCGACGATGGCGGCGGCGGGTGACGAAAAAAATACGGAACGCATAGCGGAATGTCATTATGTTTATGTAATCAATTGACCGGGGTCCTATATTTATGTAAACAGCGATGCCACCGGGACCTTTCTCACGGCGCCTTCCCCTCCTTCCCCGCGCCCCCCTCAGAGGACCTGAATTAGAATTATTCCTATTCAACTACTTACATGTTTTTGCTTACATATTTCGGCTACTTACGGCTTTTTGAGTCCTTTTCAAAATTAAAATAATGCATATTGAGCGGAAATATATGACTGTCTTAAAGTATTTTAGAACAAGTCTTTACTAGAACAATTCAATAAGTTGCTCGCTATATTATACAAAGCAACGTCGCATATATTGACAAAAAAGAAGTTAGGATTAGTCAATGCGGCAAATGGTATTATCCACTTTTTATTCCACGTAACACTATATATATATATATATATAATGCAGACAGACACCGACTGCAAGTGTTGTATTTAACATTGTATTATTTTACATTTTAATGAAAAGTCGATGTTTAAGATTCGCTTTGGCATACATTTTATGAAAGTAATGAATGTACAGCATGTGATTTGAAAACTTCTAGTACTTTCCAAAGAAAATTCTTGAAAATTTCCTTTCTTTGTTAGAAGTCAAAATTGTTAGAAGTCAAATTTCATATTGTACATACACTCAAAATGTCTGTTAACAATTTTATTAGACTATAACGCATGCGCGCCAGTGTGACGTAACTCGGTCGTTATTCAATCATAGACAACGAATTTTGGTCACGCATGGCAATAACTCGTCTTTTCGTCGTCTTCGTCTCAGACCAATCGCCGCGCAAATCAAGAGATCATCTCAAACATTCGTAATTTTTGGATGTTTCCATAAGCGAAATGATTGACGAAAAGATCCTTTGTGCAACTAACTCTTTAAAAAGTCCGACATCGAGCCGCCGCGTCAGTCAGTCAATCGCCGTATAGATACGTCGAAATTTTTTTTATCTTGTCGCTAGAGAATCCATCGCCATTGCGCCGGTAATAGCTCATCATTCTCTTAAAATAATTCTGCAAGAAACTAAAATTCAGCTTTTCGCAAGGATTTATTGCTATCAGTATTATTGTATTGTAAAATTATTAATTTGTGAATTGTATAATGAAAAATAAACTGTGTCGGATTACTTGAACTAAGACATCGCCTCTAATTTTCTCTTGTTCGCGATTGTTCTTCCAGTTTACTTCTCTCGATCAATCACAATAAAATTATACATTGTATAAATAACGGCCAAAGACGGGCGAAAAATAAGATGTTGAAACTAATAATCCTTTATATTTTTAATGTATTATACAAATAGTATTATAGAGTATTATACAAAATACAATAGTATTATACAAAAATTTAAAAGACAATAACATGGGTCTAGTAAAAGAAATGTTCCCTTTTTTAAAACATATTAAAATACGTACTCTTATGACCGACATATTGTAATAATGCAAATGTTTCTATCTGCAAGAGCTATATGAGATTTTTGCTCATAGCTGTGGCAGATAGAACATACTTTTAAAATTATTGTATAAATATAAATATACAGGGTGTCCCGTTTTTGTTAACCGCTTGAGTAGATTACTAATATGAGAAAATACGGTACAAAATTCTGAAAAAATTCTCAGAATTTTATGAGAAAAAATTAAACAATTTTTGTCTCTTGTTGTTATTTCTGTGAAGTTGATAATATCTCAGTAAAAAATTATTGAAAGCCAATATATTTGGCGATTTTTAGTAATTAATATCTCGTTAACCATTGCGAAAATTGCAAAATGGTAGAAGATTTTTCGACTCAATTTGGTCCGCTCTCTATATAAAAAGCGATTGGCGAAAACGTACGGGATACTCTGTATATATATATATATATATATATATATATATATATATGTATACGTAAATATCGTCTGAAAAATTTTTGATCACATATTAAGATTAACGTCGAATACACGTCACTTAATGAACGTATGAAGTTAGTGATTTATTATAAATGAATCACATCAGTGCCTCATCTCGTGTAATGCATGCTTTATGAAATTAGCTTCCGTTAAGAAACAACAAGGGTTACATATAGGATATGGTTCAGTTATTTAGAAGCAAGGGCTAAAAGTAGAACGAAATGTAAATAAACAAACTGGCTTCTAAATGAACAATTTATTTTATATATGTTTGTTTCGTAGCACACTTTCAATTAAAATTTTTTAATATAAAGAAAATTTAATTGCCTATGTAAAAAGCTAATTTAAATATTGTAGGAAGTTTGCTTTTAGCAATGCAGTCTTTTAAAAATTCTTGCTATTTATTTTATAAATAAATCCTCTATTTATAAATTTTGCTAAAGAAATATTTATTTGATAAATAAAATTTGTACTTAATAAATATCTCGAAAATATAAAGCATTTTATAGAAAAGTATTCCGGACAAAAATTGTTCGGTTGGAAGGGAGAACAAAGATAGGCAATTTAGTTTGATTTCAAGTGAAGATTGTCATTTTGTGCATAAAAATATTGAAGCAAGATTATCAAAAGATGATTTAGCGAGGTCCTGTCTTTATAGCTTTTTGAAAAAATAAAGGTGTTTCCCAGGTAACACATATTCGTTTAAAAAACGTTTCACAAATGTCTCTTCTTTGAAACGTTTCATAGCCACTTGAAAACATTTCTGATTGGTTAAAATATCCATTCGAAAAACGTGAAGAAACATCTTTTTAACGTGTTGAATGTTTGAAGAAACATTTCTTTAACGTTAAAAAAATATTTTTTAATGTCATAATTATTTTCAAAATTAGAAAAAAATAACAATGTAGAAACTTTTTTAATTTATGTTTTTTATCGACAGTGCCTAAACATTAAACAACTATAATTTTATTTATTTATTCTAATTTTATTTTAATTTTTTTCACTTACCGTAGCTGGATTTTGAATCTGGGACCTCAGGGTTATGAGTCTCATATCTTATCCGTCACGCCATTTACATATAACTATCGATGCACACAGTTCTTATTCTTCATATATGATACACTTAATGCAATTATATTGTGTTAACTTCTCTTTCATGATTATTTTATTATTTCGATCCGTTTTTTATTAATTCGAGATTTAGAAAATAATATTTTTTCCATATTTATAATAAACGGCAGATAAATATTAAATAAATGTTTTTTAATCATATTTTAAATAAATAAATAACAAACATTTAAAAGACAAACATTTATTAAATGTCATATAAATGTTTAAAAAAGATTTAATAAATATTAAATAAATTATAAAAATAATAAGGCTCAATAAATCAAAATAAGTAAAAAGGAAAAAGGGCTACGAGTCTAAAACATAAATTAACAAACTGTATAAATAGTTAAAAAATGAAATAAAACTATGTCATAAAATTAAAAACGTAAAATATAATTTGACAATCAGAAGGTGAACAAAACAAACGTTTCGATCCTTGTTAGATCATTTTCAATGTGACAAATAAATTAATGTGACAAATAAATTAACAATGGTAATTAACAATAGAGTTGTAACGTAGATAAAAACATAAGAAATTAAGTAAAATTCGCATTCGGACGCAAAATTAACTATAAAACTCGCTCCAAATTGAGAGGAAATCAACAATTTGTACTTTTCTTATTATTTTTATTTACTTATATCGTTAATTTATTATTATAATTTATACTTGCTAACAGAAACATGTTCGTCCTTATACACACACACGGTTCGGAGGAGCACATTTTTGTCAACTATAATCGTTTGTTTGATAAACATTGAATAAACGTAAAACATTTGCTAAACATTAAATAAACGTGAAATAAATGTTTTTTATCATCACATTTTAAATGAATAAATAATGTAAAATAAACATTTTATAAACAATAAACAGTTTTATATGGCTAAAATTCAAAATTAATAATATATATGAAGGGCATATACCACTACGCAAGATCTTGGAAGCGAATTAGCAATTTATTCAAATAAAAAAAAAATATCTATATATAAATGTTTCGGTCTTGTGATTAGACCATCTTCAGTATAATTTAGATCTTGCGTAGTGGTGTATGCCTTTCATATATTAAACATTTAAAAAATGTTTTTTAAACTATTATTTCAAATGAATAATTAATGTTAAATAGACATTAAATAAATTAAACAATGTTATTTCAATCATTTATTTTAAACGAAAAATATAATGTATCATTGTCTGTTGATTGGAAATATATTCACATATACAGGTATGTATACATACGTATTTTTTAAAATAAAGTTGAATAAATCATTAAAATAATGATTTTCTACAATAATTTATTCAATTTTATTTTAAAAATGTATATGAATACATAAGTACATTATTTTATTATTAATTCCGTATAAAAGCGAACTTTTAGAAAATGAAATAAAGAAAACATTATTCTTCTCTTCTTCGAAAAAAATATATACTATATATTTATATAAATTAATATACTATTTATTTATAAAATATATTTATGGCGCTTCGGATTTAAAGTAATGTTATTTAACATAAACGGTCTTGTTTCCTATCTTATAAAATATATTTATTTTATTTCTGTATATATAATGTTTCATAATAAAATATTACACAGTGTGAATTAAAATATACGTAAAATATACATTTTTTAAATTATAATTTTAAAAACGTTTCCAATGAAACGTTTCTTATTGATGCTTAACGGTTATAAAATATCGGATATGTTTAAGAATATATAAAACATACCTAGGTGTGCTATCTAGGTTCTGTTTTAAAAAAATTAGATCGATCTTCAAATCTTCGATTATGATTTTTTTACATAAATTGATTCCTTGTAATATTTGACGTTAGTCTATAAATAAATAAGATTTATTTGTAAAATGGATAACAGCAACAATTTTTAAGAGACATACTGAATTGATGATTTATTTTGTAATCAATAAATTCTATTTTGATGTGTTGATGTGATTACTTGATCTAAAGACTAATATACAAAAGAAGCATATAATTTCAATTCTTCATAAGCGTACTTTCTACAATATTTTTTAATTATTGCAATAATTTTAAATCTCTGCATATGCAAAAATAATAATTATATTAGGAATTTTAAACAATACAAAAAGATAAATATAATAGACTAATGAGAGTCAGCAATGATAAACGACGTAATTATTTAGTGAACAATCAATACTCAGATATTGGATTGATGTCTTCTTTATTTTAAACGTTTCGATTCACGTTGGAGTCCTCTTCAGCAAGAATGATACAAGTATAGTTAGCTCACATATCCATAATGCCTAAGCCACTCGCAAATTGACAAAGATGCAGTATTGTTAATCTAACATTTTTTTTACAAAAACGAATCTTATTAAAGTGGTATATGCGTAAACCTCACAAATGACTTACCATCACGAAACATGAAGCCTTGCACTGAAGCTTTGTTGAACATATTAAAACTTAAAAAATAGAATTGTTAAAATCAACTATAAATCTCACATTTTATACAACATACATCCGTATACGACAACGTGTCACTCAGATATGCATTATTCTTGAAGTAAAAGGTCACACAGTAAACATTAAGGCAAATTTGCAAATATGACAAACAAAATACATGTATATAGTTGTTAAGTCAAACCGATAAAAATCGCAATAAATTATTATAAGAATTAAAACCTGTCAAAATTATTTAAATTGTACAATAAAAAGTTACATAATAAAAACTAAAAAATTCGATATGAACCATATCTCATTAAAATTGTTACATTCTTGTCAACCAATAAAACTTAAATAAATCAATAAACTATAAATCTAAAAAGGTTTCTAACATCAATCAGGAGAAATTTTCAAGCATCGTTACAGCATAGATATGATGCACCTTCTGTATCTGAACGTAAATTAAAGCCATTCCTTTGCATGTGTATGAATGCCATTTCCGAAATTAGATGTTTAAAAATTTTTTGTTCAAAAATTTTTCCTTGTCTAAAATTTGAATGTTCTCTCAATCGAAGTCATGTGTAAATTCAATACGATGTTCAGTAATTACAGAGTGAGTGTCAGTGTTCCAATTTATATGTCTACGATGTTCAGATATTCTACTGGAAAGTTTCCTACTTGTTTGTCCCAGATACGATGCATCGCAATCTTTACAACAAATCTTATAGACCACATTTTTATTATCAAATTTTGGAAGAGCGTCCTTCTGTACTTTTATAAATCTATTTAATTTGTTATCACTGAAAAACACTGAAAAAATTTTATATTGGTGTCTTTACAAGTCGACGAAAATTTCTCTAACGTAGAATCAATATGGTAACAAAAATCAAAATACGCGATCACTAACTGTCATTTGGGATATCATTAATAAAAACTTTTTTATTAGACCAATATTTTAGACGACTATTGTCAAAAATAAATTTTGCCGGATAGTCATTATTTAATAATGTACAAATAATAAACTTAATATTGTTATAATGAAATTTTGGATTTGAGAGTAACATAGCTCTGTCCAACATATCCATTATGACATCTTTTTTATGAGAAATAGGATGTGAAGATAAATAGTTCAGATACCGACCTGAGAATGTTGGTTTATAGTACCAAATCACTCTAAACAATTATTGTTATTAATAATAGTTACATCTAAGAAATTAATACTATTGCGTCCTATTTCCAAGGTGAATTGCAATCTCGGATGAAACGAATTAAAAGTTGTCATAATAAGATCAATCATATCAGACGGGATTGTTGTCACGATATCATCCACATATCTGAAGTAAAAAGGGCAATCGAAAGCCTAACATTGCTATTGCTTTAGTCTTTAAGTCTTGTATGACCAAATCTGCTATAATAGGAGGATAAAGACGATCCCATTGATGTGTCAAAGTTCTGTTTGTATATCTCCCCATTGAAAGTGAAATATGTCGAGTTAAGTACTAATTCTAGTGCTATAAAAAATTCTTTTTCCATGCCTATGCAGCGATGATTGAAAATTTCTCCTAATTGATGTTAGAAACCTTTTTAGATTTATATTCATAGTTTATTGATTTATTTTGACAAAGTTTTATTAGTAGATGAAAATGTAACAATTTTACCGAGATATGGTTCATATTGAATTTTTTCGTTTTTACTTTTTATTATGTAATTCTTTATTGTACAATTTTAATAATTTTGACAGATTTTAATTCTTATAATAATTTATTGCGATTGATTTGACTTAACAACTATATACATGTGTTTTGTTCGTCATATTTGCAAATTTGCCTTAATGTTTACTGACTTTTTACTTCGAGAATAATTCATATCTGAGTGACACATCGTCGTACACGTGTTGTATAAAATGTGAGATTTATAATTAATTTTAACAATTCTACTTTTTAAGTTTTAATATGTTCAACAAAGCTTGCAAGACTTCATGTTTCGTGATGTTTCGTAAGTCATTTGTGAGGTTTATGTATACCACTTTAATAAGATTTGTTTTTGTAAAAAAATGTTAGATTAACAACGCTGCATCTCTGCATATGTTTACTAAAATAATTGTAATATGCTTGCTATTATTGCAAAGAAATTTGTACAAAATAGTTTAAAATTATTAATCTATTTGTTTTATAACGTATTTATATAACTTTCTTATTTTACAAATCCGGAAAATTAAAAAAAAAATTTATCGGCTGCTCAAACGTTGTATAAAAGCTGTCATATAAGCACTGAATGAAAGCATCGACTGCCAGTAGCGCCTACAATTAGACAAATTAATTTTGTTTTGGGCCTATTACGCACTTAAACTAAAATTATTCGCTATTATAGCGTTTTTGGCCGCAATAGCGCAGAACTTTGGCTTGCCGTAGGCGTCTAATTGGAAAAACCTGGTTTAATACTTGCATCACTAAAAGACTGCCCCAAACGCTAACTGAAAATGGATCGTCAGTGTCACAAGTTCTGTTATGGTAATGCGGAAAAAAACGTTTTGGTTTCCGAAGAATGTTTAATGGAAACGATGACAAATAGTTTCTATGCGCTACTTGAAAGAAATTCTGATTATGCAACTCGGCCTGTATGATTAATAATATTTCCCGATCGGATTGTTCCACTCAATAATTGAAGAAAAAACAAATACTACACAGTGATTTCGATGACGGACATTGGGTTGCTTGTCATTATGACACAAAAACTGTTATTATATATATGATGAAGGTAGCCATAATGCTAATATACAAAATTTGAACTTTGACTTTTTGTGGATAGATTATTTTCCTTTCATGACTTTCAGAACAATCCAATAGTATTTCCTGAAGTTCAGTCACAAGGCGACGGTTATAATTGTGGTCCTATGGCGATTGCGATTGCTACATCGATTCTGTTTGGCATAAATTCTTGCATCGTGACATATGATCGATCTTTGACCCTATTTGTCCGCAATGTTTGCAAGACAAATAATTCATTTTCCGTACCTTTACAACTGCTCTATTAATGCTATTGCTGTTGGAGACATTGAAAAAACAAGAGGCGAACTGAAAAAAAGACTTACACACTGGAGAACAGCGTTCAAAATGAATGGAAAAAGATGATCTCACAGAGAAAAATATGTTATAAATTCTGAAATAAAGTGTCAGAGGATGCGTGATCAGTACAAAAAAGATCTTGAAACAAATCGTCAGAGGAAATGTGATTAGTATAAAAAAGCTTCTGAAATAAAACGTCAGAGGGTACGTGATCAGTACATAACAGATCTTGAAATAAAACATTAGAAAATGCATACAAAAAAGATTTAGAAAATAAAGATATTCTACCGCTGCAAACGGAATGATCATTCCTACGTATGGACAAAAATTATTCTAGCTTGATTCCGTATTTTTTAGTAGCTTTTCATAATCGCCAACGTGGATACCTTCATTATTGGCTCACTATTTCTAACACTATTTCAATTTGCTGCCTGACATACGGCACAAGCGATCGATGGTAAGATGGTTTCTTAATGTCTTTGTTCAGGTTGTCAACAAAGCTATTTCTCGATTAACAACGTTGGCCGACGATTGCCCATACAAAGAGATCCTAAGCAAGTTTCCTGAAATAACTAGGACGTCGATCACGCACAAACAAATCGCACACGGGGTGGAACATGTAATCGAAACAACGTGTTCTCTCGTATCAAACAAAGCCAGACGACTCTGTCCAGAAAAATTCAAAGCAGCTAAACAAGAGTTGGAGTACATGATGCAAGAAGGCTTATATAGACCTTCCAAAGCGCTTGGGCTAGTTCCCTACATCTCGTGCAGAAAAAGAATAGCGATTGACGTCCGTATGGAGATTACCGCAAACTCAATGAGGTAACCGTGTCAGATCGTTACTCAATTCCGTTCTTGCAAGACAGCACACATTTCCTGCAAAACTGTGTTTTCTACGATAGATCTAATCCGTGCATATCAACAGATTGCAATCCGCGAATCGGATATTCCTAAAACCGCAATCATTATACCGTTCAGACTTTTCGAATTTCCTTATATGACATTCGAACTTCGTAACGGAGTTTTACACTTTTTAAAAATTTATGGACCGAGTAACTACAGGACTTGACTTCTGTTTTACTCATATTGATAACATTTTAATCGCTTTGCAGGATGAAACACAGCATAAGGAGCATCTAAAAATACTGTTCGATAGATTTCAATAGCAATCAATCCGAATAAATGTGTGTTCGGACAGAAAAGTGTCAGCTTCCTATGACATACAATCAGCGCTGAAGGCACCAAACCTTTACCCGAAAAAGTCCAAGCTATCGCTGAATTTTAGGAACTACAATCAAAGGACTTTGACGTTTCTTAGAAATACTCAATTTCTATAATCGATTTCTCAAAGACCTTGCAAGCATGTAAGCGCCATTGCTAAATGCAATCTCGGGGTGTAAACTGTAATTGTTTTCGCAACAACAATGCGAAAATAGAATGGACTCCTGAGCTCAAACAATTCTTTCAACAAGTTAAGGAACATCTCACTCAAATCACCTTGCTCGCATTTCCTGCAATGCGACATTCTCGTTGCAAATAGACACCTCAGATAAAGCAATCGATGCGGCACAATATTGCAACAGCACAGCAACGGATTTTTATCACTCAGTTTCTTTTCAAAGAAGCTCATACCTACACAAACAAAGTATAGCGCATATGATAGGGAATTATTAACAATCTATGCGATATATGCTAGAGCGACTAAACTTTCACGTTATCACGGATCATAAACCCCTCATATACGCATTTAAGAGGAAATCGGATCAATTGTCGCTAAGACAAACCCGTCAATTACTCTTCATTTTGGAGTTCATAACCGATATACGTCACGTTTAGGCGTTTAAAAATATTGTAGCAGATTCATTATCTCGCGTCGATACTATCGAGATACCAACTAGACTCTCGACATGCAAGAGATTGCAGAAGCTCAAGCCTTGGACGATGAATTGCAACAACTGAAGCAATCTACACCAACGTAGGAGCCTGAATTTCGCGCGCGTCCACTCTATACGACGCGCACCGCTCTATCTTTTCTTCTGAGTTTACCTGGGAGCGTTCTTAAAGTCCTCCTCCATTGACCGCGCCGCTGTTGGTATGGGGAGAAGCATCAGATGCGTTCTAGAAGATGCCCGTGTATATTATTCGGGCCCGGTAGCGAATATGTTCGAAAAATAATCATTGGAAAATGAAGTTGCTGCGGATGTAACAATACATAATTTCTGATAGCTTGAAATTCTTATTGTTACAGTCGAACGACAGGGGAATGCTCGACTGTAGTTGGTTGGTTCTTACATTCTGATCCGGTTTAAACTCTCGGTGGAAACTACCCAGATAACATTTATGTTGCATAAGATGTCTAAAAGACGTCTTATGTCTAAAAAAAATGTCTAAAAGACGTCTTTTATATACCTTATGCAACATAAATGTTACCTAGGTTGGCATAAAGAATGAATTATCGATGGCGGTGATGGGGGTAAAAACACGAGTAGAGTGAGAGGCAGATAAATGGATGACATTTTTTCTCTGTTTACTAAGCCCTTAACAATTTTCTCTACCCATTTAGTAGGTGCTTTCCATTTGCACGAAAGTGTCTAGGAATATTGCAATTGGAAAGCACCCTGTGTATGTCGAAATGAGATGAAAATTACAAAAATGTAAATAAATCTCCTAGGAAGTTCATAATTCAATTGGTCAACATTTAGTGAATTTGCTCACTTTTGTAATTTGTATTTCATTTTAAAATACACAATCGGCTCCCTATACTCAATTGAAGACTGTGTAAACTTGTATTTTCTAGTGACAATTACATGTTACTAATCGCGAATAAATAAGGTTGGAGGACATTGTGTGACCAGCACTTTCACTTTTTTTACTTAATACAGGCAGAAAAAAGCTACGTTTAATCTAAATCGTATACAGCGTACATATTCTAGGCTTCTATTCTTGAAAAGTATCGTATATGAAAAACTATGGAAATATATACAATAATATGTAGTGCATCTTATATTATTTCCCTAGTTTTTCGTATGCGATACTTTTCAAGAATAGGGGCCCTGTTCCAATTTAATCGTGCACAATGATACACTTTGTAAATTTCTATGTACGTCCGTTAAGATATTGGGTATAGGAATAAGTTTCCGCCCATTGCAGAAAGATGTCGTTAGTAGCATTGCTCGTGTGGCGTTGCGAGCGTTAGTCGCGGCGCTGCGAGCGTTGGTTGCGGCGCTGCGAACGTTAGCTGCGGCGCTGCATGCGTCCGTCGCGGCGCTGATACGGTCGTTCTTTCCGTTACTTCGTCCGTTCACTCTCTCTGGTGTCATGGCGTGCCGCGTGCAGACCTTGTGTAAGTCTCTGCGATAGTCAGTAAGTTAGAACTCGGAAGTTGAGGTTCCGAATTACTTTGTGTATTCCGCGAGACCGATACCGATCACTGTTCATGTCTGTGATAATTGTTAGCGTCGTCAGATAAATTCTTAGAGTGTATTTTCATAGTTCTAGTATTGTAACTCCGCGACACGATGCCGGTATCCGAACCGTCTTACAGGCGCAATCACGTCTCTACTTTCTAATCTACATTTGTATTTAATATTTAGTTAGTTAGATATTAAGTGTGTATTAAATCGCCTCATGGCATAAAAATCAGAAGCAGTGCGTAGCGCTCATTCTCAACCTAACGATTTCTCGCCAATTGTCCTTCGCCGTGGTTGGCAACCACCGGCGCCATATTGCGTAGCACGTGATCCAATAGCCACAAACTGGTGACCCCGACGTGATCGCGCGGCGTTTTTTTTTGTTTTTGTTTGCGCGCGTGCGACCTCTTATGTTTGACCTTACGCGCGCGGCTAAATAAACCGCCGACATGCCTGGTGGCTCGAGCGATTCCCCTGCGCGCAATCCGGACGGCGGCGCACCATCGCGTATTATCGAAATACCTGCGCTTTCGCGAGTCGGCATTAGGTCCATACCGTTTTGGAAAAAGAAGCCAGACCTCTGGTTCGTACAAATGGAGGCTCAATTCCTCACCGCAGGTATAACTGTAGACGACACGCGGTATAATTACGTAATACAATGCCTCGACGACGATTCCTTGACTGAAGTTAGTGATCATCCTCAATCCGCCCGCGATGGACAGATACGCCGTGCTAAAAGACAGATTAATGAGAAGCTTCGCGGACAGCGCCGATAAAAAACTGCGTAAACGAGGTCGACCTAGGCGATCGTCGTCCGTCGCAATTGCTCCGCAGGATGCGGGATCTCGCGCCAAATGGCGCATTGGAAGAGGTACTTATTGAAATCCTTGTAGCTGCAGCGCTTGCCACAACAGGTACAGGCAATATTAGCGTCCGGCAAGCACGAGCTTGAGGAACTAGCGCAATTAGCGGGCCGAATAACGGATGTACTGGCCCCTAGCGCCATGGCCGTCGCAATGGTTGCGCCGACCAAAATTAATACTCGAGATTCGCAAATATCCGCGCTTACTGAACAGGTGACTAAATTGGTAGCTCATTTATCGCGCGACAGGTCGCGGGCCTCGCGTAATTCTCGTCGCAGAAGCCGCTCTAAGTCTCAACCCACGAGCAAGCCGTGCTGGTATCATCAACGCTTCGGCGGCAAAGCGGTCAAATGCACGCAAGCAGCTGGAAGTTGGTGGCGTCAACAGAGCAGGAAAACCAGTAGCCGAACTATCCCCGACGGCAGGAAGTTCGGCGGTGGTGAATCGCCGTTTGATGGTACGAGACCGCGTCACCGGCATCAATTTCCTGGTGGACACGGGCGCTGACGTCTCGACCATACCCTCAAGGCGCGACCTTGCGCACTTAGGTAAGCGGATACTCTATGCAGCGAACGGAACGATCATTCCGACATACGGGCAGAAGTTACTACGGCTCGACCTAGGATTCCGCAGAGTTTTCTCTCAATGGCCCTTCGTTATCGCCGAAGTGGACACGTGTATAATTGGCTCAGATTTTCTGACGCGTTACAATTTGCTGCCTGACATCCGGCACAAGAGGCTTATCGATGGCGACATGCTCCTCAAGGTCAACGCACAGCTCGTTTGTAAAACAGTACCAAAGCTGACAGCCTTCGCCGATGACTATCCTTTCAAAGAGATGCTAAAGGAGTTTCCAGAGATAACTCAAGCATCGGTTACGCATAAGCAAGCCGCACATGGGGTAGAATACGTCATCGAGACAACAGGTCCCCCGGTGTCAAGCAAAGCCAGACGACTCTGCCCGGAGAAATTTAAAGCAGCTAAGCAAGAGTTCGAATATATGATGCAACAGGGTTTATGCAGGCCTTCCAAGAGCCCTTGGGCTAGCCCTCTGCACCTGGTTAAGAAGAAGAATAGCGACTGGCGTCCGTGCGGGGATTACCGCAAGCTCAACGAGGTAACCGTTCCGGATCGTTACTCAATTCCATTTCTTCAAGACAGCACACATTTCCTTCATGGTAAAACCGTATTTTCTACGATCGATCTAGCGCATATCAGTAGATTCCAGTTCGCGAATCAGATATTCCGAAAACTGCTATCATCACACCATTCGGGCTTTTCGAATTTCCATACATGACTTTTTCGTAACGCAGCTCAAACTTTTCAACGATTCATTGATCGGGTAACCGTGGGACTCGATTTCTGTTTTACTTATAATATATTGACAATATTCTAATCGCTTCGCAGGACGAAACTCAGCACAAAGAGCACTTAAAGATTCTGTTCGATAGACTGCAACAAACATGGAATAGCGATCAACCCGAATAAATGCGTGTTCAGGCAGAAGAGCGTCAACTTTCTTGGACATGTGATCAGCGTCGAAGGCATCAAGCCCTTGCCCGAAAAGATTCAAGCAATTATCGATTTTCAGGAACCAGCCACTGAAAAAGGACTTCGACGATTTCTGGGAATGCTCAATTTTTACAACCGATTTTTAAAGGATATCGCAAGTATACAGGCACCATTGCTAAAGATAATTTCTGGGCGTAAACGCAACAACAATGCGAAAATCGAGAGGACTTCCGAGCTCAAACAATCCTTTCGACGAGTCAAGGAACATCTCGCTCAAGCCACCTCGCTCGCATTTCCAGACAGCAATGCAAACTCTCGTTGCAAACAGACGCTTCAGACAAAGCAATCGGCGCGGTATTGCAACAGCACAGCAACGGATTTTTCCAACCACTCAGCTTCTTTTCAAGGAAACGCCTACACAAACTAAGTATAGTGCATATGATAGAGAACTATTAGCTATCTATGCGGCTATCAAACATTTTCGATATATGTTAGAGGGACGAAATTTTCACGTTATCATGGATCATAAACCTCTCATTTACGCATTCAAGAAGAAGTCAGAACAAATGTCGCCAAGACAAACTCGTCATCTACTCTTCATTTCAGACTTCACAACTGATATACGTTTCAGGCGCCGATAACATCGTAGCAGATGCATTATCTTGCGCCGACACTATCGTGATGCCAACTAGTCTCGACATGCAGCAGACTGCAGAAGCTCAAGTCTCGGATGATGAGTTGCAGCAACTGAAGCAATCCACATCAACGTCTTTGAAGTCCAAAAAGTTTACCTTATCGGAAACAGCATCCACCATTTACTGTGACACTTCAGAGCAAGAGATCAGACCTTACATTTCCGGACCACTACGAAGGCGAGTTTTCGACATGGTGCATCAAATGTCGCATACAAGCGGCAGAGCAACTCACCGGCAAATTGCATAAAAATTCGTGTGGCCTTCTAAATGGATAATGTCTAAAGACATTAAAGAGTGGGCCCGCACTTATCTAGCATGCCAACAATCTAAAATTCATCGTCATAACCACACCCCACCCATCAAAATACCAATACCAGATACTCGTTTCGAGCATGTACATATCGAAATCGTTGATCCTCTACCTCCAAAAGTTTCAGGTATTTATTAACAATGATTGATTTACTCGATGGCCGAAAGCTATCCCATTACAGGATTGTACAGCAAACACGGTAGCGAAGATATTTTTCACCCACTGGGTAGCCAGAGAGCCCTTCGGAGTTCCACGCTTGATCACGACCGCTCAAGGCTTGCAATTTGAAGCGCAGCTGTACGACACATTAACTAAACTCAAACTTGGCTCTAAACGTTGTCGGAAAACTGCATATCACCCGGAGTCTAATGGCATCATCGAACGATGGCATCGCTCTCTTAAAACAGCATTAATGTGTCACGGCGAAACTCAATGGACTGACACACTGCCAGTAGTATTACTAGGATTGAGAACTTGTCTCAAAGAAGATCTAGGCGCTTCGGTAGCGGAATTAGTGTACGGCATTACGCTCAAGGTATCAGGCGAATTTTTCTCCTCTGAAGAAATGCCGAGCGACCCACTAATTTTCGTCGAGGATTTCCGCGTAATTATGCAAAAGTTGCGGCCTACACCAACTTCTCATCACATTAGACCTAAGCTATTTTTCCACAAAGAATTATATAATTGCTCGCACGTTTTCTGCAAAGTTGAAGGCAACAGACGCCCTCTGGACCAACTATATACCGGACCGCATAAAGTGCTAGAGCGCATCTCGGACCAAGTCTTCGCCATTGAAATAGACGGCAAATCCAGCAACATCACGGTCGGCAGACTTAAGCCCGCGTACGTACTAATCCAAGACTCGGAAACTACTCCGTCCACTGCATCTTCGTCTTCAATTGACATTTCAGTGCAAAGTGAACCAAAAACATATCCTAGTCCAGCAGCAAAGCGAAAGACTGTTAGATTTAAGATGTAATTCGTGCAATATTTCGCTAAGCAAACCAATATGTACAAGTTTTGTTTGTTTCATCTATTCTTATTTTTGTTATTCTCATTCTAGCGATATCTTAACCAGTATTTCTTTCTTTAACGTTTACACTGGGAGGGGAGTACTGTGGCGTTGCGAGCGTTGGTTGCGGCGCTGCGAACGTTAGCTGCGGCGCTGCGAGCGCCAATGGCGGCGCTGCATGCGTCCGTCGCGACGCTGATACGGTCGTTCTTTCCGTTACTTCGTCCGTTCACTCTCTCTGGTGTCATGGCGTGCCGCGTGCAGACCTCGTGTAAGTCTCTGCTATAGTCAGTAAGTTAGAACTCGGAAGTTGAGGTTCTGAATTACTTTGTGTATTGCGCGAGACCGATACCAATCACTGTTCATGTCTGTGATAATTGTTAACGTCGTCAGATAAATTCTTAGAGTGTATTTTCATAGTTCTAGTATTGTAACTCCGCGACACGATGCCGGTATCCGAACCGTCTTACAGGCGCAATCACGTCTCTACTTTCTAATTTACATTTGTATTTAGTATTTAGTTAGTTAGATATTAAGTGTGTATTAAATCGCCTCATGGCATAAAAAATCAGAAGCAGTGAGTAGCACTCATTCTCAACTTAACGATTTCCCGCCAATTGTCCTTCGCCTTTGGTTGGTAACCATCGGCGCCATATTGTACAGCAGTCGCTCCAATAGCCACAAACTGGTGACCCCGACGTGATTACGTGGTGTTTTTGTTTTTTTTTTGCGCACGTTTGACCTCTTGTGTTTAACCTTACGCGCGCGTCTAAATAAACCGCCGACATGCCGAGTGGCTCAAGCGATTCCCCTGCGAGCAATCAAGACAGCGGTGTATCATCGCGTATATCGAAATGACCTGCGCTTTCGTGAGAATTAGATCCATGCCGTTTTGGAAAAAAAAGCCAGACCTCTGGTTCGTACAAATGGAAGCTCAATTCCTCACCGCAGGCATAATTGTAGACGACACGAGGTATAATTATGTGATACAATGCCTCGACGACGACTCTTTGTCCGAAGTTAGCGATATCATACTCAATTCGCCTGCGATGGATAAGTACGTCGCGCTCAAAGATAGGTTAATGAGAAGCTTCGCGGACAGCGCCGATAAGAAACTGCGTAGATTATTAAACGAGGTTGACCTAGGTGATAGCCGCCCGTCGCAATTGCTCCGTCGGATGCGAGATCTCGCGCAAAATGGCGCGTCAGAAGAGGTGCTCAAATCTTTATGGCTACAGCGCTTACCACAACAAGTGCAGGCTATAGACTAGCGTCTAGCAAGCACGAACTCGAAGAGCTATCGCAACTAGCAGACCGAATAACGAATGTGCTATCCACTGGCGTTAATGCCGTCGCAACGGTTGCGCCGACGAAAGTTAATTCGGGAGATCAGCAAATATCCGCGCTTACTGAACAGGTGACTAAATTGGTAGCTCATTTATCGCGCGATCACGGGCCTCACGAAATTTTCGTCGCAGAAGCCGTTCATGGTCACAATCTAAGAATAAACCGTGCTAGTATCACCGACGTTTCGGCGGTAACGCAGTGTACGCAACCCTGCAGCTGCAAGCCGAAAGCATCAACGGAACAGGAAAACTAGAAGCCGAACTATCCCCGACGGCAGGAGGTTCGGCGGTGGTGAATCGCCGTTTGATGGTCCGAGACCGCGTCACCGGATCAATTTCCTAGTGGATACCGGAGCGGATGTCTCGACCATACCTCAAGACGCGACCTTGCGCACTTAGGAAAGGTGCTCTATGCAGCAAACGGAATGATCATCCCTACATATGGACAGAAATTACTGCGGCTCGATTTAGGATTCCGCAGGGTTTTCCAATGGCCCTTCGTCATCGCCGAAGTGGACACATTTATAATTGGCTCGGATTTTCTGGCGCGTTATAATTTGCTGCCTGACATCCGGCACAAGCGGTTGATTGATGGCGACAAGTTCCTCAAGGTCAAGCACAGCTCATTTGTAGAACAGTACCAAAGCTGACAGCCTTTGCCGACGACTGCCCTTTCAAAGAGATGTTAATGGAGTTCCCAGAGATAACTCGAGCATCAGTTACGTATAAACAAGCCGCACATGAGGTAGAACATGTAATCGAGATAACGGGTCCTCTGGTAAGCAAGAGTTCGAATATATGATGCAACAGGGTTTATGCAGGCCTTCCAAGAGCCCTTGGGCCAACCCACTGCACCTGGTTCAGAAGAAAAACAACGACTGGCGTCCGTGCGGGGATTACCGCAAACTCAACGAGGTAACCGTTTCGGACCGTTACTCAATTCCATTTCTTCAAGACAGCACACATTTCCTTCATGGTAAAACCGTATTTTCTACGATCGATCTAGCGCATATCAGCAGATTCCAGTTCGCGAATCAGATATTCCGAAAACTGCTATCATCACACCATTCGGGCTTTTCGAATTTCCATACATGACTTTTGGATTTCGTAACGCAGCTCAAACTTTTCAACGATTCATGGATCGGGACCGTAGGACTCGATTTCTGTTTTACTTATATTGATGATATTCTAATCGCTTCGCAGGACGAAACCCAGCACAAAGAGCACTTAAAGATTCTGTTCGGTAGACTGCAACAGCATGGAATAGCGATCAACCCGAATAAATGCGTGTTCAGGCAGAAGAGCGTCAACTTCCTTGGACATGTGATCAGCGCCGAAGGCATCAAGCCCTTGCCCGAAAAGGTCCAAGCAATTATCGATTTCCAGGAACCAGCTGAAAAAGGACTTCGACGATTTCTAGGAATGTCCAATTTTTACAACCGATTTCTAAAAGATATCGCAAGTATACAGGCACCATTGCTTAAGGTAATTTCTGGGCGTAAACGGAACAACGAAAATCGAGTAGACTTCTGAGCTCAAACAATCCTTTCAACGAGTCAAGGAACATCTCGCTCAAGCCACCTCGCTCGCATTTCCAGACAGCAATGCAACATTCTCGTTGCAAACAGACGCCTCAGACAAAGCAATCGACGCGGTATTGTAACAGTACAGCAACGGATTTCTCCAACCACTCAGCTTCTTTTCAAGGAAACTAATACCTACACAAACTAAGTATAGTGCATATGATAGAGAACTATTAGCTATCTATGCGGCTATCAAACATTTTCGATATATGTTAGAAGGACGAAATTTTCACGTTATCACGGATCATAAACCTCTCATTTATGCATTCAAGAAGAAGTCAGAACAAATGTCGCCAAGACTCGTCACCTACTCTTCTTTTCAGAATTCACAACTGATGTACGTCACGTTTCAGGCGCCGATAACATCGTAGCAGATGCATTATCTCGCGCCGACACTATCGTGATGCCAACTAGTCTCGATGTGCAGGAGATTGCAGAAGCTCAAGCCTCGGATGATGAGTTGCAGCAACTGAAGCAATCCACATCAACGTCTTTGAAGCTCAAAAAATTTATCTTATCGGAAACAGCATCCAATATTTACTGTGACACTTCAGAACAAGAGATCAGACCTTACATTCCTGGACCACTACGAAGGCGAGACATGGTGCATCAAATGTCGCATCCAAGCGGCAGAGCAACTCACCGGCAAATTGCACAAAAATTCGTGTGGCCTTCCATATCTAAAGACATTAAAGAGTGGGCACTTGTCTAGCACAACAATCTAAAATTCACCGTCATAACCACACCCCTCCTACCAAAATAACAGTATCAGATACTCGTTTCGAGCATGTACATATCGATATCGTCGGTCCTCTACTTCCATCCAAAAGTTTCAGGTATTTATTAACAATGATTGACCGATTTACTCGTTGGCCGGAGGCTATTCCATTACAGGATTGTACAGCAAACACGGTGGCGAAGACGTTTTTCACTCACTGGGTAGCCAGATTCGGAGCTCCACGCTTGATCACGACCGATCAAGGCTCGCAATTTGAAGCGCAGCTGTTCGACACATTAACTAAACTCATTGGCTCTAAACGTTGTCGGACAACTGCATACCATCCGGAGTCTAATGGCATCATCGAACGATGGCATCGCTCTCTAAAAACAGCATTAATGTGTCACGGTGAAAGTCAATGGACTGAGAACTTGTCTCAAAGAAGATCTAGGCGCTTCGGTAGCGGAATTAGTGTACGCCAAGGTATCAGGTGAATTTTTCTCCTCTGAAGAAATGCCGAGCGACCCACGAATTTTCGTCGAGGATTTCCGCGTAATTATGCAAAAGTTGCGGCCTAGACCAACTTCTCATCACATTAGACCTAAGTTATTTTTCCACAAAGATTTGTATAATTGCTCTCACATTTTCTGCAAAGTTGAAGGCAACAGAAGGCAAAGTTGTCCTCTGGATCAACCATATACCGGACCGCATAAAGTACTAGAGCGCATCTCGGACCAAGTCTTCGCCATTGAAATCGACGGCAAACCCAGCAACATCACGGTCGGCAGACTTAAGCCCGCGTACGTACTAATCCAAGACTCGGAAATTACTCCGTCCACTGCATCTTCGTCTTCAATTGACATTTCAGTGCAAGGTGAACCAAAAACATATCCTAGTCCAGCAGCAAAGCGAAAGACTGTTAGATTTAAGATGTAATTCGCGCAATATTACGCTAAGCAAATCAATATGTACAAGTTCTGTTTTTTCCATTTATTTTTATTTTTTTTTTGTTATTCTCGTTCTAGCGATATCTTAACCAGTATTTCTTTCTTTAACGTTTACACTGGGAGGGGAGTACTGTGGCGTTGCGAGCGTCAGTCACGGCGCTGCATGCGTCCGTCGCGGCGCTGATACTGTCGTTCTTTTCGCTTCTTTTTCCGTTCACTCTCTCTCTCTCTCTCTCTCTCTCTCGTGTCATGGCGTGCCGCGTGCGGACCTCGTGTAAGTCTCTGCGATAGCCAGTAAGTTAGAACTCAGAAGTTGAGGTTCCGAATTACTTTGTGTATTCCGCGAGACCGATATCGATCACTGTTCATGTCTGTGATAATTGTTAGTGTCGTCATATAATTTCTTAGAGTGTATTTTCATAGTTCTTGTATTGTAACTCCGCAACACAATGCCGGTATCCGTCTTATAGCGCAATCACGTCTCTATTTTCTAATTCATATTTGTATTTATTATTTAGTTAGTTAGATATTAAGTGTGTATTAAATCGTCTCATGGCATAAAAATCAGAAGCAGTTAGTAGCACTCATTCTCAACCTAACGATTTCCAGTCAATTGTCCTTCGCCTTTGGTTGGTAACCATCGGCGTTATATTGCACAGCAGTCGCTCCAATAGCCACACTCGTGTGTTTGCTAGAATGGCAAGACATGTTTTTGAAAGGTGTGTGTCCAAACTTTTGAGCCCAATAGATGGCATTCGTTCGAAGCGTAACAAAGAGTAACTTTTTTTGCGTTGGAGATGGAATTTATTCCAAAAAAGCAACATTTGCGGGAAGTTTTACTCCATTATTTTATTTTAAAGAAAAGTGCTGCGGAAACGCATCGTTTGCTCGTAGATATTTACAGTGAGCATGCTCCATCGAAATCTAGTTGTAAAGAATGGTTTCGGCGATTCAATAGTGGTGATTTTGACGTGCGTGACAAAGAACGCGAAGGTGCACAGAAAAAATTTGAAGATGCAGAATTGCAAGCATTACTCGAAGAAGATTCGTGTTTATCGCTCGATAGGTTGGCAAAAGAGTTAAATGTTGATAGATCCACTGTTGGAAAACGTTTACACGCAATGAGAATGGTGCAAAAAGAAGGAAATTGGGTGCCATACAAATTGAAAGAGAGAGACATGGAAAGACATTTGGTCATCTGCGAGATGCTTCGTCAATGACAACAAAGGAAGGGTTTTCTACATCGTATCGTCACTGGCGATGAAAAATGGATCTACTACGATAATCCTAAACGCTTGAAGGCATGAGTGATGCCAGGTGAACCATGTCCATCAACGCCAAAACGAAATATCCATGTTTCGAAGATTATGTTGTGCATCTAATGGGATCAAAGAGGTATTATATATTATGAGCTACTCAAACCGTCCGAAATCATCACTGGCGATTGTTATCGGCTACAACTGATACATTTAAACTAAGCTTTGAAAGAAAAACGACCGGAATGGGACAATAGGCACAACAAGCTGATTCTGTTACATGACAACGCTAGGCCACACGTTGCAAAACCGGTCAAGAAATACTTGGAAGGAGTAAAGTGGGAAATTCTGCCCCACCCGCCGTATTCACCAGACATTGCCCCTTCAGATTTCCATTTGTTCCGATCCATGCAGTCGGCCCTTTCTGGAAAACGATTCAATTCTTACGAAGGTATCAAAACATGACTTGATGAATGAATCGCTTCAAAAGAACCAGATTTTTTCATTCGAGGGATTCGTTTATTACCGGAAAGATGGGAGAAAGTTGTTGCTTCCGAAGGAGCATACTTTGAATAAACTCACTTATATAGATTTGTTTAAATAAACACATCTTTTTCATTTAAAAAGGGCGGAAACTTATTCCCATACCCAATATATTAAGCCGGTTCTACATTAATTGCAAGCTGATTGCAAGTTGCGACAATATGAAGCTTGCATTTTGAAATCAACGCTTCATATTGGTTGTCGCAACAACTTGCGATTAATTTGCAACTAATGTAGAACCGGCTTAAGAGAGAACGACCCAAAACCTGTAACCGTAAAAAGCTGATGCATTACTACCCTCTGACAAAGTGGATGTAAAATTACATAACAACGTTCACTTTTCTTAGGGTACAGTCAATTACTAAAAGATTGCAACACTTTTTAATTCGATGTGGTGTTGCGAGCGTTGATTGCGGCGCTGCGAGCGCTAGTTGCGGCGCTGCGAACGTTCGTCGCGGCGCTGAAGTTGGTCCTTCTTTCCGGCTCTTCCTCCTTTCGCTGTCTCTGGTGTCATGGCGTACTGCGTGCGGACCTCGTGTAAGCCTTTACGATAGTTAATAAGTTAAAAGTCGGAAGTTAAGGTTCCGAATCACTTTGTGTTCACTGCAAGATCGATATCGATCACCGCTCATGTCTTACGATAATTGCGATAATTGTTGTCGTCGGATAAATACTCAGTGTACATTTTCTTAACTTCCCGTATTCTAATCTAGCAACGCAATACCGGTATCCGAGCCGTCTTACGCACGCAATCATGTCTCTATTTTTATAATCTATATTTGTTAAATAATTAGTCAAGTTTGTATTAAACCGTCTTATGGCATAAGAGTCAGAATCAGCGAGTAGCATTCATTCGTAACCTAACGATTTCCCGCCAATTGTCCATCGCCGTTAGTTGGTCATCGCCAGCGCCCATACACTCTCGGCGCCATATTGGGCACAGCAGCCGCACCAATAGCCACATCGATGGTTTTTGGAATGCACAAAAATTCTGACAGAGCAGACCACCACCTCTGAATGTCTATAGTCAGCGGTTATGATGGATTATGATAACTGTCAAAGTGATGCAGTTTTGTACACGGTGAAATAAAAAAAAAATGTATTTGTGCACAGGCGAAAATTCTTTTCTTTCTTAGGCCGGGTTCACATCTTGATGGAAAAGCGGAAAGCGGAAAAGCGAAAGCCAATCGGAACTCGCAGTAATAGTAGGCGGTACATTTCGTCTGCTTCTGTTTTTCGGCGAATTCTGATTGGCTTCCGCTTTTCCAATTTCTGTTTTTCCGTCAAGGTGTGAACTCGACCTTAAGATATTCTTCGGATATCATAAAATATATCGTGGTAAGTAATAATAAAGTAAATATTAAATTTGTTTTATAAATTTATTTATGTATTTTTCAAAAATAACATGTTTATTATTTTTAAAAATTCAAAAATCAAAGGTAATATTATAACATAATATTATTATATAATATTATTATATATTTAACTCAATAATAATAATACACAAATTCGCTTTCGCAACAAATTCAACGATCTATTGTTTCTCTGTCGGGATGATCAATTCCAGTGAGCCTGTGGTATCAAGGCAAAATGGAAGAACTGTATATAGTCCTTCGCCCACGCATCTGCTGCCGATGTCACGGGCTATCAGAAGCAATTTTCCTGCACTTCTAAGGGAATATGTAAAAGGATTGACTGAGTTCTATCTAAATTACGTATTAATATAATCATTTATTTTTTGATATTATATTTGCTGATGCTTTATATTTTAATTATGTATTTTTAATTTATACTAATGTTTTAATTAAGTTACATATTTCTACCTGCAATGTCGATGAGTAATAAGAGCAATGGATCTCCTTAACTTCTTTACTGTTATTGCGTTGGCATAAGATATTAGGATTCTAAATAAGTAATTAATATAAAAAATAATATAAATAAATAAAGTAATAAAATAATAGAAATATAAGTAATAAAACAATTATTAAATAATAATTGATGTAAATAATATATATATTATTTAATATATTATTTTATTCAGAGTATCTTCAATATATTAAATATATCTGCAATATATCAAATATATTTTTTAAAATTTATGTTAGATACAAAAACATTAAAGGATATCTTACATGAACATAATCTTGAAATTTCTGTATGTTAATCCAGTATTTGCATACGCCAATATTTCTACTCTTAAATATTTCACCTCTAATATGCTGTGGAATAAAGCCAGGCACTTTTATGTTATTTATAATTGACTTATTTGCCAAATTAAATGAAAGTAAATATCAAAAACAATTGAATTTAACAAAAATAATTGAATTTAATTGAATAATATAAAAATATAGTTAAATATTACAGTATACAACTACTAGACATATACAGAAATTTCAAAATTATGTAACGTTAATGTAAGACATCCTTTAATATGTTTGTGTGATATTGTATCTAACATTAATTTACACAAATATATTTGATATTTTGCAAAAGAGCACAATATACAGATTAATCCGGCAATTCGAAACAGAAGGTCATATAAATTCTCGGCCGATACCAGAGCGTCCAAGACACATAATGATCAGCAGTTATTAAACTTACTTTCAGTTCAAGAGTCCGGATTGTGTTCAGTTATTATTATTATTGAGTTAAATAATAATATTATGTTATAATATTATTATTACTTTTAATTTTAATATTACTTTTAATTTTTGAATTTTTAATAATAATAAACATGTTATTTTTGAAAATATAAATACATTTATAAAATGAATTTAGCGTTTACTTTATTATTATTTACCACGATATATTTTGTGGTATCCAGAGTATCTTAAGAATTTTCCGCTGCGCACAAATACATTTTTTTCATTTCACCGGGTACAAGATGATTCTGTATCACTTTGACAATTATCATAACCACGGAGTATTAAGGAATAAAATCTCTGCTTCCAAAAGTCCCCGTTTCGATTGTCAATATGGCGTCAAAAACGACCCACACTTTCCGGTTTGTGACATCAGCGTCTGCGCATTGCTTACCTTGCAGTAAATTGTAGAAAATGAGAAAACGCGTATATAGTTCGTAATTGCCGAAATGGAAATGCACCAAAAAACGAAACAAAGAAATGAGAATTAAGAATAAAAGTCTTTTTATAGCATTTAAAGTAAGAAAGAAAATACTCATTACATTTTGTAAGGTTATGTGCAATTACAATATTTATGGTTATTCTTTTTTATTAGGACAAAAATTTATTGGATCGTTGGACTTCAAATTTAAGTCAGTTGAAGAAGCCACTTACTGAATATTGTTTTGTATGTAAGAAACATTTCAGCATCGAAGATGTTTTTCATTCAAACGATATTTTACTGAGTGATGATACAGTACATCGTACTGAAAGAATATAGTACCGAAATTAAGACCAAATGCTATTCCAATAGTTGCCGAGAATTATTTAGAAAGGAAGTCCAATGCTGAACATCAACCTTTTATAGCAGATACGGTAAATTTGACCGGTGACGATTGTGATGATGTAAATATAGAAATACCGTCCTTGATCGATAACGTTACTCCTCAGAGAAACGACAATTGTGAGTAAGATGTAGAATCATCCACCGCAGAAGATATCCTGAAAAATTAAACTTTGAAATGTTAGTGTCAACATATTCGAACATATCGCTTCCAAGTCGTTCATGGGATGTAATCGAAAATGAAAATGGAAAATCTTTAACATTTTTAACAGTTGACAAAAATGAAGTGTTACATCTTTAAATTTATGATAATCTAAGTGTGCAAGTGTTTCTGGATGATATTCCGATTAGGATAAAATATGTGCCGAGTTCTGAAACATGTGTAGAGTTACAGAAAGATATCGTTAACATACTTCATCTCATTTATAATATGAAAGTATGAAAGAATTTCAAAGATGCGAAAAGGTTATTGAAAAAATAATTAATCTAATTATATACAAACCTGTATATATAAACTTTTGTATTAAATTAATTATTTAATGTGTATGTAATACTCGGACAGTGTTAGGCGATACTGTTGGCCGCTGTGGAAATGAAGTATCTGTTACAATTATATATACGAAAATTATTAATATGCATTCGGCATTTGATTAATTCTGACAGGATGAAGTGGCGATGTGATGGCGATGTGATCTACAAAAGAACAATTTTAGTTATATTATGCAAGAAGTGCACTAATAAAAATAGAAGATTAAGGAATTTAAATTGCTGGAGACGAAAATAAATAAAATAACAAGATCAAAAGAATTATTATTGCACTAAAATAAACGTCTCAAAAATAAGGTAAATATATACTGCATAAATCTCATAATGTAAAACTGTATTTCTAACTACATGTAGATTGTTATTGTATTTGTAGTGCGATACTAAAAAAGAATTAACATTCTTAATGAAAGAATGTGTCAAAAAACAAGATTCCTTTGTTGCAAAAGCAATTGAAGACTTGCCGGAGGCTCAAATAATTATAATTTAAGAATGTTTTTCAGCCGTAAAAAAAGAAGGAAAAGGAAGAGTCATCGGTATACTCTGACTGGATATACGAGTGCATACTTATGCAAATTAAAAGCCTTGCTTTATATGAACATTTACGCAGGAAAGATATTCTGCCCCTTCCAACTCAACCAACGTTATTGAAATACATTAGCTGTTTTTCTCTCGGTTTTGGATTTAAAGAGACACTATTCAAAATTTGAGAGTAAAGCAGCATCCATGAGTATGCAACAAAAGAGAGGTAATATTTGCAAAAATATCATTTTGTATATTTATTATTTATTATCTTTCTTTTGCTATGAATACAGCTGGCACGAAAATACTTGTATATTGCATTTATATATTTTTTTCAGGAGCACTATTAATAGATGAAATGAAATTCCGAAGGGGTTTCATTCAATACCAAAAGTATGGAAATCATTGGATATCACTGATTTAGGGAAGAACATTCTTACCGGGGGCGATGAATCAGGCGACCAATGTTTTTATGTTCCAACCTTTTCAAGGCAAATGGATTTAGACACTCAGATGTTTTTTGTCAAGAGGTTGTGCGTCCGGAGCAATATTACACAAATTGATAATAGAATGCGTTGCTTTATTGGAAGACGCAGGATTTTATACTGTTGTAGTCACAAATGGTGCATCATGGAATCGTACATGTGGAAGAAATTTGGCATGGATGAACATACATGTTCCTGCAAAAATCCCATAGATGATACTAGGCAGTTGTGGTTTGCATTAGACTGTTCGCATCTCATCAAATGTTTCCGCAATTGTGTTGTTCAACAAAAGATCAGTAAGAATTGAAGACAACTCGTTATTAAAAATACATAAATTCCGCATCTTCCCATTCTGCACTATCACTCAAGACTTCTTTGTTTGAATCTTCTTCAGAATCTTCTCCAGATTGGATAAATTTAACTTTATTATTCTTGATCTTATCTTTGTGCTTTATTTGGTTTTCTTCCTTTATTGATTCTTCAAATCTTACATCTCGTGCGATTATTATTTTTCTTTCTTCCTGATTCTAGAATATATAGCCATTCGGCTATATATATAAAATATATAGCGTAACTAACGAAAAACAATTTTTTTATTCATTTTTTTAAATTTTTTTAAGCGATCCTAATACTTTTACATAAGCCAAATTTCCAAAAACTTGCAAAAATTTTAAATTTGGTTACTTTTTTCCCCAAGATTCGTATGGAGTATACGTATACGTATACAATTTAAGATACTTACAGATAATCTATTTAAGATATTAGTAGTACAATATAGAGCTTCTCCCCACATTTCTTTATCTAGAGAAGAATCAAACAATAGTATTTTATCTAACAATATTCTGTTTAATCCTTCAGCTTTATCATTAAGTTGAGGTGTATATAATGTTGTGTTATCCAACATAATTCCTCTGTTTTTGCACCATCTTTGAATCTTCATTTATGTACTCCTTGCCATTATCACATCTTATTTTTAACACTTTAAGATTCCAGTGTGCTTCCACTCTTTTTACATATTTCTTTAAGTGATCTTGCACTTCAGACTTTTTCTCAAGAAGATAGACTATTGTGTAACAAGTATAATCATCTTTAAGCGTAAGAAAATATTTTTTTTTATTCCAGGTTTATAGGATCACATAAATCCGTGTGGATAATTTGAAGTGGTCTTTCTGCTTTTGACCTCATATTGGTAAACTTCAGTCTTGTTTGTTTTGCTTTTTGACAGATTCTACAGATATTCTTGAGTTTTTCCAGGTGTTTCAGAGATAGCTTAAATCCTTCACAAAGATTTGTTGCTTTTTTCATCTTCTCTAAACCTATATGTCCAAGTTTTTTATGCCATAGCCTTGCAATGTTCTCGCTATTTTTTGTTAGTAAAGATTCTTTACTAACTTTACTAACTTTTCTTTGTATTCTGATGTCAAATTTATTTGATAAAGTTTATTAGTTAATTTCTTACCCTTTAATTTTACTTCATGATTAGATTTAATTATTACTTCTTCTTTTGTGAAAATCATTTCTCCTCCATTGTTAGTGATTGAATTCACTGACAGTAAATTAGCACTTAGATTGAGCATACAGCACCTCCTTCATACTACAATCATCGAAATCTATTAGGTGTTGGAATTAATTCGTAGCGTTTTTTAATGAAAGAATGTTATTTATTTCACATGAGCATTAAAAAATACATTAATGAAAGTACTTCCCATCACTTGTAAAACGCTACGAATTAATTCCAACACCTAATATTTTTTCTATATCTTTAGCATTGTTTCTTCATTTTTCGCTACATTAATGATTGTACTTGAGTTTCTTAATTCCTTAAAAAATTTCTTACTATTTGTCATATTACATGTGCTTCCCAAATCTACTATCCATGAAGACTCATCAACCATGCTGCTTGTTAGTAATGCTACTTTATTAAAATCAGTTTGTTTTTTATCTCTAAAGAAACAATCTTTTTCTTTATTATTATTATTTTTTTTTACATATATTGCATCTTTTCTCATTTGAATTTTCTTCTTTGCAAAATTTGACAAGATGTCCGATTGTATTAGGTGTTGGAATTAATTCGTAGCGTTTTTTAATGAAAGAATTATTTATTTCACATGAGCATTAAAAAATACATTAATGAAAGTACTTCCCATCACTTGTAAAACGCTACGAATTAATTCCAACACCTAATATTACATTTGAAACAACGTATCTGTTTCTTATCCTTCTGTATTTCTTTAAATTTACAGAACTTTTCAAGATGTCCTATTTTATTGCAGATGTTGCACTTTTTCTGAAAAACTTTGAATGCTATCGCTTCTTCCTCTTCTTTAAGATGAAATCTTTGCTCTTCTCCTAAGAATCTAGCTACTAAAATACTTATGAAATGAGAATATTCCTTTAGCAGAGTTGCTAATAGCTTCGAAATTATCATTTTGTCATCTATTTTTGCTTTGATCGCATTTAACCTGAAAGCTAAATTTTTAACTTTCCTAATATAAGCTGACATATCCATGTTTTTACTAAAGAATACACTATAAAATTGTTGCAAAAATTTACATCTCTGCTGCTCTGTATCCCTTTCATATGTATTACAAATTTTTGTCCACTTATCATAGGGCATACTACAATCCATTATATTTAAAAAAGGTTTTTTATCTAACGTAGAAATTATTATTTTTTGTGCGATAGCATCTTTAGCCACACATCAGTTCTTTTATCTTCTGGTGTGTGAATAGTCGCCATTTGTAATACTTCATTCGCTCTAAATAGAACTAATATTTGGAATTTCCAAATTTTCAAATTTTTTCAGCACCTGCTAATTTTTCAATATTGAAATAGTCTACTACTTTAGTCATTTTATGATTTTTATAATTTATTAATTTTAATTTGTTTAAACAATTTTGAATGCTTTACTTTATATCTTAGCTTCACCTCTTTTAACTTCGCTTATTTTAATTACAGGAAATAATTACTCTTTTAATTAACGAAGTAAATATCTTAAACTTAGTTAAGTAGATATCTTAAACCAATTTTCTCACAGCTATATTTTTCTATTTCCCTTTTTTACGCTTTCAATTTAGCAATATTCTATTTTTCTCATTAGTTTTAATTTTATTCTTTAATTATTACTTTCATGTTTCTTATATTCTTATTTATTATTTTGACTTTCACAATTTGCATACCCTCTTTTTATATATATATATATCTCTTTATAAAATTAAGATATTTACTCTTTTTTTTAAACTATTAAAAAAAAACAAGCGTTTTCCTAGCAACCTAATAACGATTATACTTTCAATATAAATTTTATTTTTTTTAATTTCTTTTAATTATTCTTTTAATTTTATTTCTCTCTCTTATAATCCTTTCTGTGTCTTTTTCTATATTATCAACTTTCTTTGAAGCCACTATTTTCTCGGCCCATAAATGTTATTAGGTGTTGGAATTAATTCGTAGCGTTTTACAAGTGATGGGAAGTACTTTCATTAATGTATTTTTTAATGCTCATGTGAAATAAATAACATTCTTTCATTAAAAAACGCTACGAATTAATTCCAACACCTAATAAAATAAACTTTTAATAAAAGAATTTAACTTCTTTTATATGAAGATTCTTGTTTTATAAATTAGAATTTAATTAGAATAATATTTCAAGTCGATAAAAAGAAAAAAGACAAGAATACGATCAGAACATAGAACTTGATGATACAATATCAACAGAAATAGTCTTGATATACAATATTAAATTAATTAACAAATACAAAAATTACTACATAAATGTCTTACAATGAGTAAATATAATTCTAAACTTATCTGAAAGGACAGAACTATCGCTATTGCAAAGCCTCACAATCTCTATGACCAAGGTTCGCCTGGTTCGCTAGAAAAAGGGACGAGAGAGCAACAGCGATATTCAAACTCTTCTCTAAAACAAAAAGCAATTCAACGCCATCTCTAATAATCAGTTTGACGTGATTACCAACTAAATAAAATTCTTATTTCAACAATGTTATCAAATAACATTATTTGATAATACTATATAATCTTATTTTCAATATTTTCAGACGCCAGATGGAGTCATTCGTATAGCGCATGTGGGAATAAGTGACTCGATTGATGAGTTAAATTCTCAAGACAAGACCACACTTGTCGTGTGATGTGATATATAAGGTGTAATGATCGACACTTTTTTTGTGACTAATAATGATGAATTTTATTACTCGAGCTCGAATGAATATGACCGTACAGGATGAACGCCATAATCTATCTTACTTCTTATTTTTCTCTGACGCTGCTTGTAGACAACTCGCAACCTAAAAATCCCTAGGCTTCCTCCGCTCGCTGTGCTAATAAGGCATTGAGAACGTAGTTCCCTACATGCGTGTAAAAAGTATGTTTTACACTTATAAAATGAAAGATATTGAATGTAAAAAATTCCGTTTATAAAAATATAGATTTTCGAAATATCTACAAAATGAGACATGGAACATTAAAATCGATCTATTAGTTTAGTAGGAAAAAAAATAAAAAACACTGAAAAAGGTTTTTTTCATTCGCTTTGTATTTATTAAGATTTAAACGCAAAACTTTTGAAATTTTCGTTAAATGTAGCCCTATAATGACGAACAAATCTAGCTCTGAACGAGCCTGAAATATTTATTAGTTTTTGCAAAAAACCATTTGTTCACTAAAAATCTGTCTGCGGAAAACTTAATTTCTTCATGAGCAATCGCACTTCAATTTATAGGGGTGATTTTCTTCAAGAGTAGCACTATCACGTACACTTAATAACAAAATGATTTTTTGCAGTTAAACTATTATAAAACGACTTTAAAAAGTGGGTATCTTTTTCCGTATAAAAAATGGAAATGATTTTGTTAATATGCATCATATCAAATAGCTGTGTGAAGCATTCGAAATCTGACATTTTTCTACGAATTTAAATAAACAGATTACCTTCCGATTATTAGGAGCCGAGATAACAATTTTTTTTCAAAAAGTCACTATAATTTTTAAGATTAAGAATTCCGTCTGGCATTAAAATTTATCAAGGAAGAATTGAATTTGCTGTTAAAAAAATTTCGAATTGTAACCTTGCAATTTTTAGTTTAGAAAATTTCTTTTTTCTTGAATTTTTATTTTTTCGGTTTATTGCTAAAAAATTACGTTTGAGTATGGAACGCATGTCTGATTAAATTTAAGTCATATTGGCTGGTTTCTTTATTTAATATGCTGTAAAAAGTGTCCAATTGGACAATTAAATGTACGGAATTATCAGTACAAAATTGTTTTTGTGAATTTAATTGTAGATGCAAATATGACATATAATTAATAATTAAACAAATTATTAATTAAACATATAATTAATAAGTAAACAAATATTTAATAAGTAATTTACCAAATGTTAGCGTAACTATTAAAGATATAACACTTTCGCAAATATAAAAATAAATTATTACATAAAAAATATATTTTGCAACTATATGTACAATTATAACAATGACAATTATGACAATGATAATTACGACAATTATGTAGGGATTTGCTGTTCATTCCATTTACGTCCATTCCGCTCCATGGGAATGAAGGAATTCAAAGCCGCGTAACGAAAACTGCGGAATATTTGTGATTGATTCTGCTCTCGTTTCGTGTTACGCTATTTTGCTGCATGGATTTGCACCCTAATGCCTCCGACACACCAGCGTGATGTTCGTCGCGCGCAACACGCGATGTGCAATAAGCGTGCTTTACCGATATTATCATTCTAAAGGTATATTGTCATTGGATAACATCACGCTGGTGTGCCGGAGCCATAAGGCCGGGTTTACACCTTGACGGAAAAGCGGAAAAGCGGAAGTCAATCGAAACTCGCAGTAGTAGGCAGTACGTATTCCGTACGTCTGCTTCTGTTTTTCCGCGAGTTCTGATTGATTTCCGCTTTTCCGTTTTCCGTTTTTTGTCAAGGTGTGAACTCGGCCTAAGAAGTTTCTCTATTCGTCTCATGTAGCCAGAATGGAATATCGCCTCGATCGCAAGGCATTAATTTGCTTGATTTAATCGATATTTCGTAATTTTAATGCGACTAAAGCAGCTATAACATTACTTTGTATACCCAAAAATACTGAACTATTAGGTCATCTAAAAAATATCCACGGTTTTTTGTCACTAGATGTGTGTTGATGGTCATATATCTAGTGACAAAGTACCGCGGATACTTTTTAGATGACCCAATATAAAAGTGAAATATTGTATATTGGGTCATCAACACCATCTAGTGACAAAAACCGCGGATACTTTTTAGATGACCCAATATTTTGTTACTAAAATTTGATTCCGTTCCGGTTACACGGGACGGATAGAGAAAATTCTTAAGAAACGGAATGACATATTCAGCTAAGTTTATTGAAAAATTTATCTAAAAATTTAAATAAATATTCAGAACCTTTTTTTTTGGGAAAAAAAACACTCGCACTAAATCGAACACAATCCGAATATTAGACTAATCACGGCGTGCGACATCGGCCAAGCGAGAGTAAATTATCCGATGTTGTCTCATAATAATATAAACTATTTATACTTTATTATATCTGTTAAATGATGATATTTTTATTATATCTATATAACTTCGTTATTAGTTTAAAGTTGTAATTAAAGTAGAGAATGAATAACATTTACCAATTGAAGAAGTAGCGGGTAACGTAGAAGATTCATCCAGAGATCACAGATTCGAATCTCTAAGATGCGTTTTTTAATATCAATTTAAAGTAGTTAATTTCAGATATAATTATTATAAATGTCTTAGGAAAATTTGTAACTCTTTTTTTATCGAATATTAAACAAGTGTCAGCTCGGATCCAATCCATTTCAATCCATTCAATCCATTTTCATGAATTTAAAGTACGCATTAAAAAAATTTTAATCCATTCTCGTTTGCTGGGTATTTAAAAGGGTATGAAAATTGTATTTCGCTTATAACATTTTATTACAACATTAAAAATATACAAGAAAATAAAAATTCTGTCTACGTCTAATGTTTACAAAGAATAAGGCGTCTCCAAGGCGCAAGTGACAATTTAGTCGTTGAAATGCAAACGACTGATGAAAAGTTCTTCAATTACTTCATAATGATACCACCATAACAGCACAAACGTCAATATATGTCTACTGTAAGTTGACTTTGCTAAGTCAGGCCTTTAGAATCGACTGTAAGTCGACTTTGTACAAACGTCCTTCCAATATCTACTTTCGGACGTCTAATGCGATTTACGCTAATAAAGCTTAAATGTGGAATCATTTTGTCCTTGTTGTTTAACTAGTTAAACAAGGATGAATGCTGTTCATGAGCGTGTGAGCATGAATCGGACCACAGACTAGAATAGTTGACTTAAAGTCGTTTACAGTCGTCTTTAAAGTGGGACATTGTATGCCTTAGAGACGTCTCCAAGTCGTCTAAAGTCGACTTACGGATGTTCATTTTTCAGTCTAGAAGCTATAGTCGACTCGAAGTCGACTTAGAGTCAACTTCGTGCTGTTAGGGAATTATTTGAAGAATTGCTTAGGGCGGAATTATTTGAAGAATTGCTTAGGGCGGAATTATTTGAAGAATTGCTAGCATTAGTTGGACCACAACAATTATTGTGACAAAACAAACAAGAATGATGTCATATTAAAAAATAAAAATTATTAATTTTCTTCTTCGAACTTTATAAATTCTCAATCAGTAACAATAACCGAATCGACATAACATTCCGTATCGTTTCTATACCGTTCCGACTATGATTTTGATGGTTTCAATATGGTGAAGAAACTTTTTAAGCCTTGTGTCCATAATGTTAGAAATCAGTCCGAAATCTCGGATGAAAAAAGAATTGACTAATCGCAATCGTCATGTGATTAAATTGTTCAAATATGATTTGTTAATTTTTTCTTTGTCTGAGATCTCGGACCGATTTCTAGTATCGTGGACATCGGACTTTACGGAATGGAATGATAGTAAACTCATTTCTAGTAAGAAATCTGTTCCATCGTTCTCTAATTCTGTTAAGGCACTAGATATAGATATTCTCATTCGCTATCTTAGTTCTATTTAATTAATAGATTATAGCATGATTAATGACAAAGATAAATGTTAAGAAGAGCACAAATTTTGATAAAAATACACTGAATCGATATGTTTTCACGTATAAATAAAAGTTTGACAAGAAAAAAGTATCACTCTGCTCCGCGAACCGAGATATAATCCTTAAAATTGACGACTATTCGGATTAGAAAATCTGTCATAACAGTGGTTCACTATGCTTTAAAAACATAAATTCTCTGCTAAAGTATTAAATTTGTATTTTAAAAGCAGTGAATTTGTTTTGAAAATAGTGAACTACTATTGTGACAAATTTCTTAATCCGAATAGTCGTCGACTTTAAGGCTTAATGTCACGGTTTGCGGAGCAGAGCAACACCTTTTTCTTGTCGAATCTTTGTTTTTACGCGAAAATGCATCAATTCAGTGTATTTTTATCAAAATTTGAAGTAAGCGGACTTTTCTTAATTAACACTATCTTTGTCACTAATCGTATCTCTTGAATGTGCGACAAGTGACAGTATCTTTGTCACTTATACTATGTACACTCAAGTGGAACTAAAATGGTAGATGAGAATACTTACATATTTAGTGCCTTAATTCCGTGTACGATAAGGGTCAAAGAGATTGTAACACTTTTTTTTGATGGATTTTGACGTAGCTTGCTCATCAAGTAATTGGTTCTTATTCATGGATCGATAAATAAGGGACTTCACACAATAAAAGAAATAGAAAACAGAGAATAAGAATTTCAACTTATCAGAAATCATGTATTGTGGAATACATAGTTTCTGATTGAAATTCTTATTCTTTGTTCTCTGTTCCTTGTTCCTTTTATTATGCGAAGCTCCTAAGAACCAATTGCTGGATGAGTAGGTTGTATTCCAAAACCCATCGAAAAAAAAGTGATACAATCTTTTAGTCCATAGATCTGTTTGCGTTGCTCGCATTTTTTGCACTCGTCATCTTCGCTTTCTTTCTTTTCAAAACCAAATATATATTTATTTCATTTTAAGTGCATAAATTTGGGGATTTTATGCAACGCGAACAGACCTTATGATATTATATTGGGTCATCTAAAAAGTATCCGCGGTTTTTTGTCACTAGATGTGTGTTGATGGTCATATATCTAGTGACAAAGTATCGCGGATACTTTTTAGATGACCCAACATACATGGGACGGCATGCTAAAGTCTTATGTCCACAATGCTAGAAGTCGGTCCGAAATCTTGGATGAAGAAAGAATTGACCAATCGCAATGGTCATGTGATCAAGTTGTTCAAGTGTGATTTGTTAATTTTTCTTTGTCCGAGATCTCGGACGCGATTTCCAGCATCGTAGACATCAGGTTTAAGAAATCCGATCCGTGCTTAATGGGACGGCACCCTAAACTTTCGTTGACACAGCACGAAGGTTTCCGGTCTAGACTTTTGAAGTTTGTGGCGGGTTGCCGGCTGCCATCTTGCACCTCGCTCGTTTGAGAAGCCGGCCGCCCTAAAAAATTTGGAGTTTCACGCGTTCGCGCGGGCTTAGCAACTTCGTAAGTGATTTTTGTATACTCGCAACGAATCCAGGAATCCATCGTGTTGAATCTGATCAATATTCAAGCTCGGAATGGTTTAGGTGAGTCTTCTAAATGGGTCTACATCTATTCCTTGATCATGATGGCGTGTAATTTATTGAGTACATGTGTATACGTGCCTTATACTTCTTATAGTTCGCTTTTGCGTGCTTTTCTTCCGTTGATCCGTAATATATTCGTCTCATAACTCTTGCGATTCCTCGAATCAGTTGGAAAATTAATTTTATTTTGATACAATTTTTTGTGCCTCCGAAAAAAACTTGGAAATATATCTTTGAATATATGCAAAATTCGAGCGTTGTAATTGATAAATGAAAATATAATAATACGCTCTCTCTTAATTGTAATTAATAAAAACTCAGATTTATATTTCTGTCTGCGTATTTTTATCACACTTATATTTATTTTTTGCCACTTCAAAATACATCTTTATAAAATTTATGATACTGTTTTTTAATCGCAGCAAATTTACATCTGTGTTTCGAGATTTTGAATTTTTTAAATATATTTAAAATAAAATGTGTACATTTGTAATCAATTTTAAAATAATAATAATAATAATGAGAGAGAGAGAGAGAGAGAGAGAGAGAGAGAGAGAGAGAGAGAGAGAGACAGAGAATGAATTCATATTTTTCAAGCTTCCATATTTTTTTAAAATACACATACACATACAATACACACACACACACACACACACATAAAACTTGCTACTTATTGTCATAACAAATTAGATGCACTCACAAGGAAAGGCTATATTCTAGCTTCATTGATTAAACATGCAATGTTAAGAGGCGATTAAAAACCAATAACTATATACTATTTTTTCAAATAGACTTTAAAGAAGCTATTTTATACTAATTAATTATGACTTCATGGATCAAGTTTTTTGTCACCTAATGATTATTTTAAACATTCCTAATGGTTATACAATACAAAAAATGATTCAATGGAAATCGGAAACATCAAAATGGCCTTATTGATTTCATCATTCAATATCTTCATTTCATTCATCATTCATCACACTTGAAGCATCCTATGGCATCATAGTTCAGCAGGCTAACTGCTGATCCACAATAGCTTGTTGGTATGTCTTTCTATAATAATAGTATCTGAAAACACTAGCAGTATCGGCGCTAAGCTGCGCGCAGCGATATTGCCATGGCTACTTTACGCGATATTAATATGCATGCAAAGTATGCATGTTCAATTCATTATATATTCGGTTTCTAAGATCTATTTAAAATAGTTTTATATATATTGGTTTTGTATTCGTCTCTAACATTGCTGCAACTTTTTATCAAAATCAGTGAAGATTAGAGCATAGTCTCCTTGTTATTGGGCATATGGCATATATTAAAACTGCTGTACATAGGTTAATGTAAAAATGTGTTTAATAAATATAAAACAGATTAAATTGCAAAATTTACAATATATGTTTTATTGTGTTGTTAGATAAAACATGTATTTTATATTTGCATTTTAATTTTAAACTTAGATTACATCAATATACAGTAGCTTTTATATGTACTAATGCATACAATCGAATTCACTATTAAATTGTTTATTGCAGCAATTCAATTGATTTCTTCTTTATATTTAGTTATTCTTTATATTTTTATTAATATAAACATTCAACAGAATTGTATAATTTGCTTAGGTTTATTACTGTTCTCACATGCACGTAGCTGGATAAATAAGGAAGTTAAAGTCGCTAATAGCTCTAGGTTTGGAATAGACAGTCGAGATAGTATATCATTCAACAAGACACTTATCGATAATAATACTTCTTTGAGAATGGCTTTACCAAGTAGAGCACGTGTCTATGCTGACGTAAATTCACATAAACCAAGAGAATATTGGGATTATGAATCTTATGTTGTCGATTGGGGGTAAGATTTATCACAATAATATGTCAATGATATCACTATTATGATATATTATTTTGTTTACTTTATATATATATAAATATTTTTTAGGCAACAAGATGATTATCAGTTAGTGAGAAAATTAGGCAGGGGTAAATATAGCGAAGTATTTGAGGCTATAAATGTTACAAACAATGAAAATTGTGTTGTAAAAATATTGAAGGTATGATAGAATATCAATATAATGCTACAAATATTTTTTTTAGTTGGAAATATTCTTTAATTGGTCAATTCGTAAAATTCTTTTTTCTAATTAATCAATTAAATGCTTTAAAGCATTTATAATAAGACTGACTGTATTCATAGTCATGTTATATATCATTATATATAAATATTTGATATAAACTGAAAGATGAAAGTAATAATTTTTTATTTGTTACAGCCTGTTAAAAAGAAGAAAATAAAAAGGGAAATAAAAATTTTAGAAAATCTTAAAGGTGGGACCAACATAATTACACTCCAAGCAGTTGTTAAAGATCCAGTTTCAAGGACACCGGCACTGATTTTCGAACATGTCAACAACACAGATTTCAAGCAATTATATCAGACGTTAACTGACTACGACATAAGATACTACCTCTATGAATTATTAAAAGTGCGTGTATTGTTAAGTGCAATGGAACTAAATATCAGTTGATGGTGAACATCGAAATAATTATTTATTGATAGATGTAGGTGTATATCATGAGTCCGAAAAAGAGTTAATAAGTTGAATTATTGTATTTTTCATATCGAGGATATGAGACAGTTATTAATTTTGCTTTTTGTTATATCCTTACATCCATATACTAGATATTTTTGATGAAAGTTAAAATTGTTACACGTATTCTGTTTTTAAAACAATTTAAAGAAGTAATTTATATATAGATTATGATTAGTCTATAGTTTTCGTACGATTTCATTTTATTTTTTCTTATTTATAATTCATTAATATTATTTACGCCAATTATTAATGCCAATATTTTTTTCTATAAGATTTTAAACATTAGAGAATTAATTTAGAAAAGGTTCAATGGTTTTATGATTAAAGACCCTATAATAAAAATCACGCCATACGGTAGTCAGTTCGATTGCCTCGCTAGGTTTTGTCAATTCCTGCTTATATTTACATCACACTAATTTTAGGTGCCATAAATATATGCAATGTAAGTACGAAATAAATCTTAAATGAAGAATTGTTGTAAAACAATGCGCGCGCTACATATTGACTCATTTTCTAAATTTTTACGTATATATTTTTTGGATATAATTTATATGTGAATAAAATAATCAAATTTACCTAATAATCTATATTGTAATTGTTACTTAAAGCAATCTCATTTTAAGAAAAATTAGGACATTCTGATTTCAAAAATAATTTTTTTCGAAATTAACTTTTTCTTTTAAACTAATTCAATCTTAACTTTTATTAAGTTAATTTTGTTTCTTCAACTTTTAATTTAATTTTATTAATTTTATAAGCTATTAACTTTAACTTAATTTAGTTTACAAAAAGCACTATCCAATCCTGAAATTGACATCTGTGTGAATAATTTTAATTGTATTAATTTTTACATTTTTCTACTTTACATTTCTCTTATCTTTTTTAAAATTAGGAAATCATATAATGTTTTATCTTAAAAGTACATTTGACATTTTACTTAAAAGGCACATGTAGAAATGTTTTTGTATCCTTGCGATAAATGCATCAATAAAATAAAATAAAATTATAAAATTTCAACAATTTTTAATTTTGGACTTGTGAATATTTGTTATAAGTAACATATTGAATCAGTATGACTAATGCACCATCTAATCGAACACAAATGAAAATATTGTAATATTTAACATAATTGTTCCTATTTTATGTTCCTGCACAGGCGCTAGATTATTGTCACAGTATGGGAATTATGCACAGAGATGTGAAACCGCACAATGTTATGATAGACCATGAAAATCGAAAATTACGATTAATTGACTGGGGACTAGCAGAGTTTTATCATCCTGGTCAAGAATATAATGTACGAGTAGCTTCCCGCTATTTTAAAGGCCCGGAATTACTTGTAGATTATCAAGTAAGTATTTTGCAGTATTAAAACAGAACAAAGACAAAGAGATTAAAAAAGTGAAAAAAAAAATGAAAAAGGAAGTAGAGGGATAATAATTCTAATTGTCTTTATAAAAATCTATCATTAAGTAACGTTTAAATGTAAATCTTATTTATGTAAATTAATTTGGAATATTTTGATGTTTTACAGATGTATGATTATTCATTAGATATGTGGTCATTGGGTTGCATGCTCGCTAGTATGATATTCAGGAAAGAACCGTTTTTTCATGGACACGATAATTATGATCAATTAGTTCGAATTGCAAAAGTTCTTGGAACTGAAGAATTATTCGAATATCTTGACAAGTATCATATTGAATTAGATCCTCGTTTTAACGACATATTAGGCCGACATTCACGTAAACGTTGGGAACGTTTTGTACATTCGGAGAATCAACATTTAGTATCCCCAGATAGTTTGGATTTTCTTGACAAACTCTTACGCTATGATCATTATGAAAGATTAACTGCACGTGAAGCAATGGAACATCCTTATTTTTGTAAGCATATATCGACGTGATGCATTATTCTTCAAATACGTTTTGGTATTTGTCTTTACATTATCTTACAATGTGTTTCAAAATAGAAAAAAAATTAATGTTACTGTTATACATAGGCTTGTATATGGTGCATTTAAATTCAGAGATTTATGAGATTTATGTATCGAAAACTTTCTTTTTAGGAGTGTATTTATTTAATCATACTTTTTTCTATTTTAGATCCTATAGTAAAAGAACAGGGTCGTTTGACAATGGTGTCATCATCACCTACTCCCATGGCAGGCTCAGTGCCTGTAGGTGAGTAGCGGTCCAGGTAATGTCACCACCTTAATCTACCTCTATACTAATTGATATAATTATAATATAGTTAACTTATATATTACAAATTTAATATTGTAAAATATGTTTTTCTTATTTTATCAAGATATGCGCTCTCAATGTATCTTTTTTTCCAAAAAAATGTTACGCTCAATATTTTATATCTATCATTATGATTAGATTTAATAATATAATAAGCAAAATAAAACGAACACACACACACACACACACACACACACACACACACACACACACACATATATATATATAATATATATAATATACATATATATAAATTTTTATGCCTGATACTATGTGCAGGGATGTAATCACAAATGTTATTTGCACTTTACATTGAAATATAATCTGTATTTAAGTAAGATAAAAGAAATGTAAGTTGTAAATACATTACAAATAGAAAATATTGATTATATATATACATACTGTTTATTTGTTATATTAACTCATTTTATATGTTAATAACTAGACACATGACATTAAGTAATAACTATATGCGCGCGCGCACATACATACTCGCACACAAGACAAGATATTTCACCAAACATGATTACTCTTAATACTTGTAAGGTCGAATAAAAAACATGTTCAGACAGAATTTTTATGGCTTGACAGGATACAAACAATAATAAAATCAATTTTCGAAGAACCGATTTTTTATTGTCATATAAAAATCATGATCATTTTTTCAAATGGAATTGTATGAGTTTTTTTAATATTTACTATTATTTTTTGCATTGTCAAATCATCTATCATTTATCTGAACATATTTTTGATTTGACTTTTTTCTTTGCAAAAATGTAAAGGATGGTCATTAGGCGGAGTGTATGTATATACATATACTCTATATACGAGATGTCCCAGAAAATTTAGGTAATTTTCATGTGTAGATAGAGTAGACTAAACTGAATCGAAAAATCTTGTATCACACATTTTGCGATTTTCGCAATAGTTAACAAGATATTAATTATTAAGATCGCCGAATAAACTAATATTTGCTTGGTCATACTGCCAAGTGCATCTATCGTAATCATTAGGTGCGTGGGGAATTGTTTACTACAAGTGATAATAGTTACACATAGCGACGAAAGAAAACAACTTTCCGTGCTATCGTATTTCGTGATTGTATTTGGCTGTAGATTCCTATTCAGGTGGATCTCGTTAACTATTACGAAAATGGCAAAATTGTATAGAACTTTCCGACTCAATTTAGTTCTCTTTATTCGTACACGAGTTTTGTCTTAAATATTTTGGGGCACCCAGCGTGCGCGCGTGCATGTATATACAGAGTGTCCGGTAAGTTTTGATAAAGCGCTTATGTGTAGCTAAAGCCGACTAAACTGGGTCGAAAAGTTCTCTCACACATTTTCGCAATAGTTAACAAAATATTAATTATTCAAAATTGCCGAATATTGGTCTTCAATAATTTTTTTCTCAAATACTACAGAAAAACTGCAAGAGACAAAAATTGTTTATTTTCTTCTCACAAAACTCTAAGAATTTTTTCAGAATTTTTATCAATTTTTTAATACTGCATTTTCCTATTGGCAACTATTTTACCAACATGAGAAAATATAGTATTAAAAAATTCTGAAAAAATTCTCAGAACTTTATGAGAAAAAAATAAACAATTTTTGTCTCACTATTTTTCTATAAAGTTGAGTAAAGTATTTGAGTAAAAAATTATTGAAAACTAATATTCAGCGATTTGTAGTAATTAATATCTTGTTAACTATTGTGAAAATGGTAAAAGACTTTTCGACTCAGTTTAGTTTTATCTATACATAAGCGCTTTGTAAAAACTTGCAAGACATTATATATATATATATATATATGTATATATATATATATATACACACACACACACACACGCACGCACACACACACACACGCACACACACACACACGCACATACATACATATATATGTATATGCGCGCGCGCGCGTGTGTGTGTACAACTCAACAAAAAATAGGGAACACTTTCAAATGCTCAAAAGTGTGCAGTATTCAAAATACTAACTCGGTGAAAAATGATTGCAGATAAAAAATTGAAAAAATATTTGGAAGCTCGAAATTTCTACCTTTTTTTTTTTGAGAAAAATTTTAAAGAAAAATGTTTCGAACAAAAGTTTCATGACTTCGAGAGAGACATAAGATGGAAACCATTGGTTTGATCTTGGATGACATTGACATGGTCAAGGCAAGGTCATTTTGAATTTTTAAGATCTATTTTTTTATTACATATTCTTGTAGCTTACTTCGAGAGCTTTTCAAAATACTCCCTGATGAAAATTTTTCTCAGAATTTTTTATATCATTTTTCAGAATTTCTCTTTAATTTTATAATTTTCTCATTTTTTTATACGAACATTATTGGAATATTTCTCTGAAAATTTACATCTTTGCTTAGAATTTTTCATACATGTTAATTATCATTAAGATTTTTAAGATTTTTTTGTAAGTATAATTTCTGACGGAATGTTATACAATCTAAAAATTTAACAATATTTTTTAAAAATTATTGGATGAGAAATTTCTGAATATTTTAGAATTCAATCGTATGAAAAATTCTGAGAGAAGAGGTAAATTTTCCGATTATAATATTTTCTTTCCGGATATTTCTGAGTATTTTTGAAAAAATGTTTCAATTTGTATAAAAATTATGGGAAACATTTTCACCAGGGCTATAGGTAATAAAATGATTTTTTGTTAAATACTTTTCGAGTTATAAGGTTTGAAAGTTATAGTACTGTCGGTATTAGCGTTACTCAAGGTGTCCGATGACTAAAACCTCTTAAATATTGACAAATGTTGTTCAGGATTGTAACCTGAACAACATTTGTCAGTCAAGGTTAGAGGTTATATATCTTATTTTCATCTTTACACTGAATAAAATTCATTTTTACGTAAAAATGAAAATAAGCGGTACGACTTCCAATAGCCTTGATCATGATAAATGTTATTCAAGACATGATCTTGAACAACATTTAGAGGATTTTAGTCGATGGTTAGACACTTTAGGTAATGCCGACTGTACTGTAACTTTCAAGTCTTATAACTCGAAAAGCACTTAATGGAAAAATACTTTATTATGGCATTTTGAAAAGCTCTTGAAGTAAACTACAAGAATATGTAACGAAAAATATGGGTTCCATTAAAAAAATTCAAAGTGACTTTGTCTTAATCTTGACAACGCCACCCAAGGATCAAATCAATGATACCATCTTATGTCCCCCTCGAAATCATAAAACTTTTGTTCAAAATATTTTTCTCTAAAATGTCCTGTTTAAGAGATATTTGAGGTCGTCATTAAAAATGGGACCCTGCGTGCGTGCGTGCGCGCGTGTTTAAAATACATATATGTATATACAAAATTGTTTAATTTGATATTATATTATTTCTATTATTATATATTAAGTTTATGTCTGTAAGTTTACAAGATAAAGGGATGTGTAGCCAATTATATTCTATATTTGATACAGTAATATTTAAACAACAATATAATGTTACGTATGTTAGTGATGTATTCTGTATCTGTATAAATTTTTAAACTTCTGTTTACTGTCGCGTTTATTATTTCTTTTAATGAATAAAAAATAATCTTAATTATTTTTGAAAATATTAGATTAATCAATCTGTTATAGGAAATACATTATTGATACTATAAGGATGTATTGCACAATTGGGACGATTTTTAAAATATGTTCTGTTAAAGATATAAAAAATGATACAAATTAAAATTGAATAGTATGATGTATAAGAGATATAATCTCTATATTCTATTTATTCATTTTTTTTTATTAAAAGCAAATGATTGTACTGTTTTTAAATAAAATATTTTTCTGAGCATTCTGCGAATAAAAGTATCTGATCAAAATGAAAGCTTGAAAAAGAAATATTTTACGAGATATTTTATTTTATTGTATTTTTATATTATATATATTTATAAAATATTTCATGAACAAGACATTTCTTTTATAATTACTTTAATACTTTTATACAGAATAATCAAATGAATTGCTATAAAGAAAATACACAGTTGCTTTTAAAAAAATATGTAATTGTATATTGTAAATTGCATAATTAATAACGTAGTAATAATGAAATAGGTGTTAGAACTTATCTGAATCGTGTGACACACTGTATAAACGAATACTTTTGAAATCGAATTTTAATCGTATTTTCTTGAGATTAAATGAAATAAGACATCGTGTACTCATACATAAATTATGCAACATATTGTACACAGTAAGAGATCTCATGTCAAAGCGATTTTTTTAACTAGTAGGTTATTACAGATCATCGTGGCGTAACAATGAGCAGCGTATCGGTTCATGGAACAAACGAATTGGAAAGCGTGGAAGAAATTGGAAATGGGTGTTTGACCCTCTCAGAAGAACTGCCTCAACTCTCATGAATTCAGCAATTGTCAACTGAATCCCAATCTACTACAGAATATAACAATACAGCAAATATTTCATATTGTCAAGTATATTCTTCTCTGCATGAAAATCATTCTGGTTTGTAATAACGGCTTCATTAATCCTATCATTTAAAACTGAAGCATTTTATTTTACTTCCTTTAAAAACATAGAACTATTCAAAATTTGCGATGTACTTAGAGAATTGTGAGGGAGATTAGGATTCTGGCATAAAATTTGTCGCATAAACATGCTGTGTCCATATTGGCCGATGTGCATGCGATATCGAAGGTAGCATTACTTTCGTTTTATAATTTGCGATGCACTTTCCTATTTTTTCCGATATTACAGTTATTATGTTTTTGGCAAATCTAGATACATAAAAATACAGCTAGATTCATTTTTATTTGAAAGGTGATTACTCGTGTTTACATAATACGCGCAGTGACAAAGAATTCAAACTCTTATTTGCATTCACATACATGACACTCATACGCAACGACGAAACACACACACATACACACACGCGCGCGCGCGCGCACGCACACACACACACACACACACACACACACACGACACTCATGAATAATTTAACTTGAGCCACTTAATCTAAATATTTTGAAAAGGAAGTGTTTTAGAGAAAAATATTCCAGATGAAAGTTGTATTGTTTGAAAAGAAAAAAATAATGGAAAAATCCATTTTTAACAAAATCGATTTTTCAAAATCATGATTATCGTTTTTTAAAATAAAATATGATATTTTTAAACAAAATATGATTGTAAAGAATTCCATTTGAAAAAATAACAGTGACTTATATGATTTTAGAAAAACCGATTTTCTCGAAATTTGATTTTACTGTTATTTATATTCCTTTTTAAACGATACTTTTTAAACTTTTTTTTTTTGGAATATTTTTCTGTAAGATACTTTCTTTTCAAGATATTCAAATATTTCCGAGTTAAATGACTCACCCTGTGTGTGTACAAAGTGTTCGATAGTAATGATAAAACTCGCATAGGGAATAGGGATAGAGCGAACTAAACTGCGGGTGCGATTACATGTAGCGCGGTACGCGGTACGCGATACAGAAACTAATTAGGTAACTATAGAAACCGCGCAAATCGTGCCGCTTGCTTCTTTTCCCTTCTATTATGCCTACAGCATACTGGGCGCGATAAACAATGAACAACTAACGATATCCAATAAAAACTCTGCTTTTTCTCACGTGACGATGCAAAACAGAATTTTCATTGGCTATCGCTTATCGCTCATCGCTCATCACATCCAGTGTGCAGTAGACATAACATGTAGCGCGGTAAGCGGCAAGGGCTAGTGATAAAACTTTAATATGAATTTTTTTAAATATATTATTACTTATTTCTTCGCACATTTCATCAATACTCTTATTTTTTCAATGGATTTACTTAATAATTGCATTTAAATCAATTCTATTATAAAGTGCTTAGTAATGTGAATTTGTCATTGATCCGTGTCGCTTACCGCGCTAATTGTAATAGAGGAAAAAAGAAGCAAGCAGTACGATTTACGCGGTTCCTATAGTTACCTAATTAGTTTCTGTACCGCGTACCGCGCTACATGTAATCGCATCCTGTCGAAAAATCCTATATCATTTTACAATTTTCACAATAGTTAAGATATTAAATACTAAAAATCGCCGAATATTTTAATAATTTTTTACTCAAGTACTATTAACTTTACAGAAAAACAGCGGGGTGACAAAAGTGTTTTTCTTCTCATAGAGTTTCGAAAATTTTTTCAGAATATTTTAGTACCGCATTTTCTCATGTTGGTAAAAATAGTTGCCAATGAGTATTGCAATGCTAATAAGAAAATGCTGTTGCCAATAAAAAAATGCAATACATAAAAATTGATAAAAAATTCTGAAAAAATTCTTAGAACTCTATGAGAAGAAAATTAACAATTTTTATTTGTTGCTGTTTTTCTGTAAAGTTGATAGTAGTTTAATAAAAAATGATTGAAAAACAAAATTCGATGATTTTTAGTAATTGATATCTTGTTAATTATTGCGAAAATTGCAAAATGCTAAAAAACTTTTCGATTCAGTTTAGGTCGCTCTACCTCTAAGCTTTATCGTTACTTATCAAACAACTGGCACACGGGCGCGCGCGCGCGCACGCACGCACGCACGCACGCACGCACGCACGCACGCACGCACGCACGCACGCACGCACGCACGCACGCACGCACGCACACACACGCACACACACAGGATGTCTCTCAACCGCATTTCTTCTTAAGAATTAGGTATTTTTGAGATAATTTTGAGACAAAAATCTTAATACAAAACTGTCGACACTATAGTAGTTTTTTAATTATAATTATTTAAAGATAGTGTGTAATTTGAAAACTATTATAGCCTCGATATTTTCGTATTAGGATTTTTATCTTAGAATGTTTAAAAGAATCCAGAAATAATAATAGAGGATATAAAAGTAAAATGGTTTTTGATTTATAAGCAGGGCTCGGTAAAATAACTGATATGACTTATTTAAAATAAAAAATATAAAAAAGATTCCAAGAGCTTATTTAAAATATGAAATTAAAAATAGGTCACAAGAAATTATTTAAAATATAAAATAAGAAATAAAAAATACATTAATTTATTTAAAATATAGAATAACTTTTATTTAAAATAGAAAAATAATTTGTCTCTTATTTTAAATAAGTTTCCGAAGGCAATTTCTTGTTTTAAATAAGAAATTGATTTCGAAAACTTACTTAAAATATAAAATAAGAAATTGTACTTTAAATAAACGTTTCAAATAATAAATACAAAATATTTTAATGATTTTGTTTATTTAAATATATGAATATACATTTATAAGTATAAGTTTCAGTTTTTTTTATAATTATAGCCTATAATTAATATTTAACTCTCAGTATTAACTCTTCGCGAACCATAGGTGGAAAATTGAAACATGGATCATCATCATATGTGAGTATATCTTGTATCCCACACATGCTATATACAGGGTGGTATGAATATACAGCCCCACTCATCCCCACTATTGCCGAAGATACGGCCCAACGAGCGCACGGGCCGCGAGGAGCGGGATTTACCATCGCAAACCTCTAAGTTCGAACGGTGCGGCGCGCCTGCTAAGCCATCTCTGCTCCTCGCGGCCTGCGTGCTGTGCGCTCGGTGGGCCGTATCTTCGGCAATAGTAGGTTGGGTGGATGCGCGTATTCGGCTATCTTTAAACGTTAATATCTCGTTAATTATTGCGAGCATTGCAAAATGGTAGATAACTTTTCTACTCAGTTTAGTCCACTCTACCTGCTCGGGACGAGTGAGGCTGTATATTCATGCCACCCTGTGTGTATGTGAGTGAGTGTATATATATATATATATAAATAAAATATATATATATTCATCATAAATATACTATAATTTAATTACTCATCGTCACTTTTATTGATAGATCGGTAACATAATTGATACAATTTATTGAAAATAAAATAAATTCCGAAAACTTATTAAAAATATTAAATAAGAAATAGGTCAGAAGTTATTTAAAATAATAAATACTAAATAACGTTTTCATTTTTTTTAAATTTAAAATACATTTATTTTAAATAAATTTATTTGAGATAAGACAACCCTGCTTATACGCTTATATTTAAAATTAGTTTATAATTCAAAAAATTATTGTAGTTTCGACATTTTCATATTTAGGATTTTTGCTCAAGAAAGTATTTCCTTAAGAGGAAATGCGGTAGTTGTGAGACAACCTTATATATATATATATATATATATATATATATATATATGTGTGTGTGTGTGTGTGTGTGTGTGTATATATATTTTACGTGTGCATGCGTGCGTGTATACAAGGTGTCCCATTTTAAATGACGATCTCAAATTTCTCTTGAATAGTACATTTTAGAGAAAAATATTTCAGACAAAAATTTTGTGACTTCGAAGGGGACATAAAATGGTACCATTGGTTTGACCTTGGGTGGCGTAGTCACCAAGGTGAGGGCAAGATCATATAGAATTTTTTAAATGAGACTCCTCATTTTTCATTACGTATTCTAGTAATTTATCGCGAGAGCTTTCCAAAATATTATAATTAAGTTCATTTTTATTAAATATTTTTTGAGTTGTAAGGCTTACAAGTTACAATACTGTCGACATTATCCAAGATGTCCGACCAACGGCTAAAATCTCTTAAATGTTCAGGATCATGACCTGGATAACATTTGTCAAAATCAAGGTCATTGGAGATTGTTCCTCTTATTTTCATTTTTGCACTAAAAATTCATTTCTACGTAAAAATGAAAATAAGAAGTACAACCTCTCTCTCCTCCTCCCCAATAGCTTTGACCTTGACAAACGTTATCTAGGTAGTGATCCTGAACAACATTCAAGAGATTTCAGCCGTCGGTCGGACATTTTGGGTAATACTGATTGTACTGTATTGTAACTTGCAAGCCTTATAACTCGAAAAATACTTAATGAACTTGGTAACGCTAATATCGACGGTATTATTGTAACTTTCAAGCCTTATAACTCGCAAAGTACTAATGAAAAAACATTTTATTGTAATATTTTGAAACTCTCGAGGTAAGTTACAAGAATATGTAATGAAAAATGAATGGGAGATTTCATTTAAAAAAATTCAAAGTGACTTTGCCCTGATCTTGACGACGCCACCCAAGGTCAAACCAATGGCACCATTTTGCGTCTCCCTCGAAGTCCTAAAATTTTTGTCTGAAACATTTTTCCTTAAAATGCACTGTTCAAGAGATATTTGAGGTAATCGATTAAAATGGGACCCAGTATATACACATATGCGATGTTCCATTTATCTCGAAAAATATAAAAAATAAATGTCTCGGATAACAATTGTATTGATACATGGTTCAACAGGACACAAAAATGAGAAAATTAATTTTCGAAAAAAATCAATTTTTCGTGATCATATGACGATTACAGCTATTGTTTTAAATGGAATTATATGATTTCTTTTACATATAATTCCCCTTAGCATATAAAAAATGTTGAGCTAGACATATCGAAAAGTCAGTAGTTTACGGTATATTTTATATATACTTTATACCTACAAATATATAAAATATAAAATATCGTAAATTATTAATCTTTTTATAAACCTTGCTTTAATAATTGTGTGTATAGAGTAATGAAATAAATTAATGTAATGAAAACACATAGTTGCTTCTTAAAAAAAGGATATAGTTGCATATTGCATATTGCATAATTTTTTTTTAAAAAGCAACTGTTCTTTGCAGTTTGTGTTCTTTGTAATTGATTTATTATTTTGTGCAAAATAGTATTAAAGCACAATTATAAAAAAAATAATTTATAAGATTTTTTATATTTTATGTCAGAATGTGCATGAACAAAGTATAAAATTATCGTAAATTTTTAATTTTTTTATACTTTTTTAGTACTTATGCAGAATAGAGAAATTATATTATATAAAAGAAGTCATACAATTTCATTAAAAAAAAAATTTTTCCCTTCATATAACAATGAAAATTCGATTTTTTTGAAAATTGATTTTATCATTCTTTATGCCCCATCAGACTTATAACTTTTGGTTGAAACTTTTTTCTGTACTTTTCATATTTTTCGACGTATTTCGAAATATTGTGAAAATTAACATAGGACATATCCTATATACAATATTCATATGAATAGCAACATACTAATTTAAAATATAAATATATATGTACATTTATAAACTCGAGTCCTATGCGTTGATCAATGGACGCATTCAGCGGACTCAACATTTGAGTGAGCGCTCGCCATTATATTGGTGTATTCCTTTAGATCATTCAATCAGAATTTTAGATCTAAAAGAATACATCAAGTGAGCTTTCACTCTATTGAGTTTGCTAAACGTAGCCAATCAATTTTAGAATCACCGCACGTACATTACTGTAGTGCCTTATGCCTTATATCAACACATATATAGGCACAATATTCTCAAACAATAGTCAATTCTTATATTCAAGGTTATCTTAAGTTCTGTCTTTGGTCATGAACCAATCAGAGGGCCGCATTAGCGACTTAAGACATTACTTAAGACGGTCTTAAAACCTGACTATGAATACCGACCATAGACTACATTTACACGGCACTCTTAATCGAGTTTAATACATCTCAATAATTATGAAACTGGCCAATTACAGTCATTCCATTCGTTAGAGGAATAGCTGTAATTGGCTAGTTTTATATATATTATAGATGTTATAAAGGTACTACGTAATAGTAGTCATTATACAATTTGACCTCGAAATAATTAACATCAGGATAAATTTTTGCACAGACCTTTATCTTTGCATAAGATTGAAGGAGAAAAAAGTTTACCATTGTATAGTGGCCGCTAAAAAAAATAATTAAACAAATAGGACCCAAATTTTGATTTTTTGCAAATATCTCGATAAATATCAATTTTACCAAGAAAATATAAGAGAGGAAAATTACAGAGCGGAAAATTTTACATAGAAAAGATTTTATAAGTTTTTGTCGTACGAGCAATTCTTTTCACGTAAGAAATTATGTAAGATGTGCTTTGCACAGTGAAGTTGCGGAACGCGCCGACAAGATGCCAAGCGAAATGGAGCGTCGCACGCGCGCACAAAAAATATCATAATTTTTGAATTATCATACAGAATCGGCTAAAACGCGTTGAAAAGCTGAAATCTTCAGCTTTTTAATAGAATTGGTTTCGTTTTTCTTTTACGATAATTTTGAACAATTCGTCAATGAATTAAACAATATGTTACATGTAATTTTTGACTTTTTCATAAAATCAGCTATAAATCAGTATCGAATCATTTAAAAAAAAACATCTGCAGGATATTACAATATATTCATACTTTGATTTCACGAAAGGAAAACATTTTTTTTAATTTTCTTTAAAATTAAGCTATTGACATTTTCAGTAATTTTCAAAATTCTCGAGTAAATGTAAAACTTGAAATTGTCATAGCTTTGCAAAAAATTACACTAGATAGAATAGTTTTTAAAAAAGCAATTAAAAGCTTAGAATGTCTATTTTTGGCTCCGTATCGAAATTTTCCGTCATACTTCGAATTTTCATTTATTTACATATATGTACCATTAGGTTATCTGATAGAGAGAGATTTCACTGATTAAAACTGAGGTTACGGTCGGCTGTCAAAACACAATTCACAAATATTACGATACAAAGACGGTTTTTTGACTTTAATGGGGAAGGTTTTTACGCAATGTACGTGCTAGCCCTTACCCAAAAATTTTAAACAACAAAAAATTCCCTTTTTCGTTATCCCTTTGTTTGCTTTGAACACTAATTTTTTTATATTAATAAAAGATTTTTTTCATAAAACATATTCGAGGGTCTGTACATAAGATAACAAAATTTGTAAAAAATGTCCAAAAAAAATTTTGCCCCCTTTTCTTAACTGTATTTTTAAATATAATTTTTCAAAATTTATCATTCCCCCAATTTAATAGAGAAATACATTATCCAAGATGTCCGACCAACGGCTAAAATCTCTTAAATGTTCAGGATCATGACCTGGATAACATTTGTCAAATCAAGGTCATTGGAGATTGTTCCTCTTATTTTCATTTTTGCACTAAAAATTCATTTCTACGTAAAAATGAAAATAAGAAGTACAACCTCTCTCTCCTCCTCCCCAATAGCTTTGACCTTGACAAACGTTATCTAGGTAGTGATCCTGAACAACATTCAAGAGATTTCAGCCGTCGGTCGGACATTTTGGGTAATACTGATTGTACTGTATTGTAACTTGCAAGCCTTATAACTCGAAAAATACTTAATGAACTTGGTAACGCTAATATCGACGGTATTATTGTAACTTTCAAGCCTTATAACTCGCAAAGTACTAATGAAAAAACATTTTATTGTAATATTTTGAAACTCTCGAGGTAAGTTACAAGAATATGTAATGAAAAATGAATGGGAGATTTCATTTAAAAAAATTCAAAGTGACTTGCCCTGATCTTGACGACGCCACCCAAGGTCAAACCAATGGCACCATTTTGCGTCTCCCTCGAAGTCCTAAAATTTTTGTCTGAAACATTTTTCCTTAAAATGCACTGTTCAAGAGATATTTGAGGTAATCGATTAAAATGGGACCCAGTATATACACATATGCGATGTTCCATTTATCTCGAAAAATATAAAAAATAAATGTCTCGGATAACAATTGTATTGATACATGGTTCAACAGGACACAAAAATGAGAAAATTAATTTTCGAAAAAAAATCAATTTTTCGTGATCATATGACGATTACAGCTATTGTTTTAAATGGAATTATATGATTTCTTTTACATATAATTCCCCTTAGCATATAAAAATGTTGAGCTAGACATATCGAAAAGTCAGTAGTTTACGGTATATTTTATATATACTTTATACCTACAAATATATAAAATATAAAATATCGTAAATTATTAATCTTTTTATAAACCTTGCTTTAATAATTGTGTGTATAGAGTAATGAAATAAATTAATGTAATGAAAACACATAGTTGCTTCTTAAAAAAAGGATATAGTTGCATATTGCATATTGCATAATTTTTTTTTAAAAGCAACTGTTCTTTGCAGTTTGTGTTCTTTGTAATTGATTTATTATTTTGTGCAAAATAGTATTAAAGCACAATTATAAAAAAAATAATTTATAAGATTTTTTATATTTTATGTCAGAATGTGCATGAACAAAGTATAAAATTATCGTAAATTTTTAATTTTTTTATACTTTTTTAGTACTTATGCAGAATAGAGAAATTATATTATATAAAAGAAGTCATACAATTTCATTAAAAAAAAAATTTTTCCCTTCATATAACAATGAAAATTCGATTTTTTTGAAAATTGATTTTATCATTCTTTATGCCCCATCAGACTTATAACTTTTGGTTGAAACTTTTTTCTGTACTTTTCATATTTTTCGACGTATTTCGAAATATTGTGAAAATTAACATAGGACATATCCTATATACAATATATTCATATGAATAGCAACATACTAATTTAAAATATAAATATATATGTACATTTATAAACTCGAGTCCTATGCGTTGATCAATGGACGCATTCAGCGGACTCAACATTTGAGTGAGCGCTCGCCATTATATTGGTGTATTCCTTTAGATCATTCAATCAGAATTTTAGATCTAAAAGAATACATCAAGTGAGCTTTCACTCTATTGAGTTTGCTAAACGTAGCCAATCAATTTTAGAATCACCGCACGTACATTACTGTAGTGCCTTATGCCTTATATCAACACATATATAGGCACAATATTCTCAAACAATAGTCAATTCTTATATTCAAGGTTATCTTAAGTTCTGTCTTTGGTCATGAACCAATCAGAGGGCCGCATTAGCGACTTAAGACATTACTTAAGACGGTCTTAAAACCTGACTATGAATACCGACCATAGACTACATTTACACGGCACTCTTAATCGAGTTTAATACATCTCAATAATTATGAAACTGGCCAATTACAGTCATTCCATTCGTTAGAGGAATAGCTGTAATTGGCTAGTTTTATATATATTATAGATGTTATAAAGGTACTACGTAATAGTAGTCATTATACAATTTGACCTCGAAATAATTAACATCAGGATAAATTTTTGCACAGACCTTTATCTTTGCATAAGATTGAAGGAGAAAAAAGTTTACCATTGTATAGTGGCCGCTAAAAAAAATAATTAAACAAATAGGACCCAAATTTTGATTTTTTGCAAATATCTCGATAAATATCAATTTTACCAAGAAAATATAAGAGAGGAAAATTACAGAGCGGAAAATTTTACATAGAAAAGATTTTATAAGTTTTTGTCGTACGAGCAATTCTTTTCACGTAAGAAATTATGTAAGATGTGCTTTGCACAGTGAAGTTGCGGAACGCGCCGACAAGATGCCAAGCGAAATGGAGCGTCGCACGCGCGCACAAAAAATATCATAATTTTTGAATTATCATACAGAATCGGCTAAAACGCGTTGAAAAGCTGAAATCTTCAGCTTTTTAATAGAATTGGTTTCGTTTTTCTTTTACGATAATTTTGAACAATTCGTCAATGAATTAAACAATATGTTACATGTAATTTTTGACTTTTTTCATAAAATCAGCTATAAATCAGTATCGAATCATTTAAAAAAAAAACATCTGCAGGATATTACAATATATTCATACTTTGATTTCACGAAAGGAAAACATTTTTTTTAATTTTCTTTAAAATTAAGCTATTGACATTTTCAGTAATTTTCAAAATTCTCGAGTAAATGTAAAACTTGAAATTGTCATAGCTTTGCAAAAAATTACACTAGATAGAATAGTTTTTAAAAAAGCAATTAAAAGCTTAGAATGTCTATTTTTGGCTCCGTATCGAAATTTTCCGTCATACTTCGAATTTTCATTTATTTACATATATGTACCATTAGGTTATCTGATAGAGAGAGATTTCACTGATTAAAACTGAGGTTACGGTCGGCTGTCAAAACACAATTCACAAATATTACGATACATTGATCGCTGACGTAACATCCGGTAGTATCAGATTTTAACAGTCATGAATGTAAAATAACTAAGAACGGAACGTGGACCCTTAAAATCGAACCCCAGGCATTCCTGCTACGAACTGTACAATGGTAAACTTTTTTCTCCTTCAATCTTGTGCAAAAATAAAAGTCTGTGCAAAAATTTACCCTAATATTAATTTTTCCGAGGTCTTGTTCAATTTTTATGTAAATTGACTGTACTATAAACATAGTTATGGTCAACGTAAATCAACGTAACGTATGTAACGCACAAAGAAGGATGTAGCATAAGAAAACGCAACTCACTTCTTATGTCCATTATATTACGTTTTATGTTGGCTTTGTGCTGACGCAAGACAAGGTTTTGACATTAGATGACGTAAGGTGTTACAGCAATGTACGTGCGTAGCCCTTACGCCAATAATTTAACAACAATAAATTCGCTTTTCGATTATACATCTTTGTTATGCATTGAACACGTAAATTATTTTATATTAATATGTAAGATTGTTTCATATAATATGCATATTCGAGAGGATCTGTACATCAAGATGATACATATTTGTAAAGAATGTACAGAAATACAATATGCTCCAATTTCTTGTACACTGTATTTTTTAAATATAATTTTTCAAGAATTTATCAGTTCCTAATGTGAATATGAGTAATACATTAAGAAAAATTTAATTGCTTATCATTTATATTTTCGTGTATTAACACAATACACATTAATATAAAGTGGAATATAATGAAAAATTATTATTACATAAAGCTCTAGGTACTAGTTAAATAGTAATTCATTTCTTAATTTGATTAGTGTACCGTTTTTGTCTAATTATAATTTAAGTATATACATAGCGCGCACGCATATCACACACATGTACACACGCACGTATACACATGTACGCGTATGAATGGTTACATACATAAAAGATGTAATAATATACAGAAAATGTAATATACATACGTAAAGTTATACATAAAATATCTGAAAGTGACGAGATTATTTACCTATGAATAGTTACATAAATATTTTTTATTTATTCAATTTTCTGCCACATTATACTATTAAATATTATTATTTATGTGTATATATATATGTATATATATATATATAATATATATATAATATATACAGGGTTGGCCATATTCGACGGAAAGATGTTTTTTTTTTCAATCATGGGAAACGTCGTTACTCGATCTAACATCTCTGTCAAAAGTTATAGTGTTGCCAGATCTTTCCGTCGAATATGGCCAACCCTGTATATATATATATATATATATATATATATATATATATATATATATATACGGGTATTTCAGACTACCCATATCACTCTCTTATCTTCGCAGAAGATAGGGTCCAATGTAAAGGTGTTCAAATAAAAGTTGTAGGGTTTAAAAAGATCTATTTACTAATCTTATCAGTTTGACTTTGAATGGCGTCGCCAAGATCAGATCAAGGTCACGTCGATTTTTTTTAATGGAACACCGAACTTTTTATTTCAGTATTTAATAGCCGATGTCGAGAGCTTTTCAAAACACTATAATAAAATTATTTTTCATTGAATACTTTTCGAGTTATAGGACTCGAAAGTTATAGTATCGTCGATATTAGCATTATGCAAGGTGTCCGATCGACGGCTAAAACCTCTTGAATGTTGTTTAAGATCATAACCTAAATAACATTTATCAAGATCAAGCTCAATGGAAAAGGAAAAAAGATTATTCTTATTTTCATTTTTACATAAAAATGAATTTTTAGTGCAAAAATAAAAATAAGAGGAATAATCTCAAACAGCTTGCTCTTAATAAATGTTATCTAAGACATGATCCTGAATAACATTCAAGAGATTTTAGCCGTCAGTTTTACCTTGCGTAATGCTAATGTCGGCGGTACTATAACTTTTGAGGAGCCTATAACTCGAAAAGTACTCAATAAAAAATAATTTTATTATAGTGTTTTGAAAAGCTCTCAACATCAGCTATTAGATGCTGTAAAAAGTTGGGTGTTCCATTAAAAAAAAATCGATGTGACTTTGACCTTGTCACTTTGATCTTGTGACGACGCCTAAGGTCAAACCGATAAAAATAGTAAATAGATCTTTTTAAAACCATACAACTTTTATCTAAACATTTTTATGATTGGACTTTATTCTGCGAGGATAAAAAGGTGATACTGATAGTCTGAAACACCCGGTATATGCGTAATAGATAATATTTGATAATTGAAAATTCTTTTTATGCAGCAAGAACGGTGCACATACTTGTTTACTTACATATACTTGTTTATTCAAATTTTACCCGCCTTATTTATACATTAAGAGAGAATTTATAATAATATAAGTTTCTAGTGTAATGAAACAGAAAATAATGATTATCTAAATAAGCAAATTAACTTGGAAATGAAGATAATTAATTGTTTCTAATAGAAATAATACACTGTGTTAAGTTTTGGCTACGGCATTATTTTTATACATCATAGTAAGCAATTTATTTAAAAAAAAAGACATAATGCATAACTCTGTTTAAAATATTTTACCTTCTCTCAAGCTTGCTTAGAAGCCAGTAATTTGAATATTCCCCTCCATCTCCCTCTCCCTCCTCTGATCTTGATTCTTTTCCAAACTCATTCCATTTTCTCTTTTCTTTCATCTCTTTTCTTCATTCTGCCTATGTTTTCTTTTTTTCTCCTTTTTGTTTCCTTATTATTTCTCCTCCGTTTATTTCTTTAGTCTTTCTTCTTTTCTCTATAAGTCTTTTTTTATTTTTTGTCTCCTTTTTTTCTTGCTGTTTTTTCATTGTTTTTTACTTTTTCACTTTTCTTTTTCTTCTTCTCATTATTCTCTATTCTTATTTTTCTTCTCTCTTTTTCCTATTTCTTTTTCCTTCTCTCTTGCATTTTTCATTCTTAAATTATTGTCCTTTTTCTCCTTTGCATCACTCATATCTTTTTCCTAAGCCTCTTTTCTCTCTTTTTATAAATAATAATATTAATAGAACATAGAACTTTCATTTCTTATCCCGTTTCTTTGTAAATAAATATTTTATATCCTTATTACTACACCGTCAAGATTCGTGCGTGCGTGCGTGCGTGCGTGCGTGCGTGCGTGCGTGCGTGCGTGCGTGCGTGCGTGCGTGCGTGCGTGCGTGCGTGCGTGCGTGCGTGCGTGCGTGCGTGCGTGCGTGCGTGCGTGCGTGCGTGCGTGCGTGCGTGCGTGCGTGCGTGCGTGCGTGCGTGCGTGCGTGCGTGCGTGCGTGCGTGCGTGCGTGCGTGCGTGCGTGCGTGCGTGCGTGCGTGCGTGCGTGCGTGCGTGCGTGCGTGCGTGCGTGCGTGCGTGCGTGCGTGCGTGCGTGCGTGCGTGCGTGCGTGCGTGCGTGCGTGCGTGCGTGCGTGCGTGCGTGCGTGCGTGCGTGCGTGCGTGCGTGCGTGCGTGCGTGCGTGCGTGCGTGCGTGCGTGCGTGCGTGCGTGCGTGCGTGCGTGCGTGCGTGCGTGCGTGCGTGCGTGCGTGCGTGCGTGCGTGCGTGCGTGCGTGCGTGCGTGCGTGCGTGCGTGCGTGCGTGCGTGCGTGCGTGCGTGCGTGCGTGCGGGCGTGCGTGCGTGCGTGCGTGCGTGCGTGCGTGCGTGCGTGCGTGCGTGCGTGCGTGCGTGCGTGCGTGCGTGCGTGCGTGCGTGCGTGCGTGCGTGCGTGCGTGCGTGCGTGCGTGCGTGCGTGCGTGCGTGCGTGCGTGCGTGCGTGCGTGCGTGCGTGCGTGCGTGCGTGCGTGCGTGCGTGCGTGCGTGCGTGCGTGCGTGCGTGCGTGCGTGCGTGCGTGCGTGCGTGCGTGCGTGCGTGCGTGCGTGCGTGTGTGCGTGCGTGCGTGCGTGCGTGCGTGCGTGCGTGCGTGCGTGCGTGCGTGCGTGCGTGCGTGCGTGCGTGCGTGCGTGCGTGCGTGCGTGCGTGCGTGCGTGCGTGCGTGCGTGCGTGCGTGCGTGCGTGCGTGCGTGCGTGCGTGCGTGCGTGCGTGCGTGCGTGCGTGCGTGCGTGCGTGCGTGCGTGCGTGCGTGCGTGCGTGCGTGCGTGCGTGCGTGCGTGCGTGCGTGCGTGCGTGCGTGCGTGCGTGCGTGCGTGCGTGCGTGCGTGCGTGCGTGCGTGCGTGCGTGCGTGCGTGCGTGCGTGCGTGCGTGCGTGCGTGCGTGCGTGCGAAATTTTTCTTTATTGAAAATCAATTTTAATCAAGTATATGTTGGCCATTATTATCAATAATCTTTTGTCATTTTTCGGGTAATTTCATAATTCCATCCGTGTAGAACTTCTGTGGTTTATCAGCGAAAAACTTTTTCAAGTGATTTTCGGCAGCTCTTTTGTCGGCCAATGTTTTTCAAGAGAGTTCTGCAGAGATCGAAACAAATGGTAGTCAGACGGTGTAAGGTCCGGGCTATACAGTGGATGCATCAAAACTTCCCAATCAAGCTCCCTTAATTTTTGGCGCGTCATCAAAGATATGTGTGGTCTGGCGTTGTCATGATGGAAGACAACACCTTTTCTGTTAATCAATTCTGGTCGTTTTTCCTTAATCGCTTCCTGTAATCTATCAAGTTGTGAACAGTAGAGCTCTAAATTAATCGTTAGGCCATATGGTAAAATCTCATGATGGACGACTCCCTTCCAATCCCACCATACACACAGCATCACCTTATTTGCCGTCAATCCAGGCTTTGAAGTCGTTTGTGGTGGTTCGCCGCGCTTACTCCATGATCTTTTACGAACGATATTCTTGTATTTCATCCATTTTTCATCGCCCGTAATGATTTGCTTCAGAAATGGGTCGATTTCGTTGCGTTTTAGTAGTATTTCGCTGATGGAAATTCAATCAATCAAATTTCTTTGCGTTAATTCATGTGTTTGCACCCAAACATCGAGTTTCTTTGCATAGCCAGTCTTTTTCAAATAATTCTAAACTGTCACATGGTTGATTCTTAGTGGATTGGCTATCTCCTGACAGCTCACATGCCAGTCTTGCTCGACCAGTTACAAAATTTCATCGACTTTTTCAGTGACTGGCCGACCAGAGCGAGATCGATCTTTGACATCAAAATTTCCAGAACGAAATCGAACAAACCACTTCTGCGTCCTGCGTTCACTTACAGCATCCGCGCCGTAAACTTCACAAATTTTTCTGCATGTTTGTGCTGCGTTTTTGCCTTTTTTGTAGTAAAAAAGCATCCATAGCATATTTCTTCAGAAATTTCACTCATTTTCAAACCAATATAACTTTTGACACTATTGATGAATCAAACTGTGTTTACAAAAAATGTAACCTAAAATGTCATCTTTCAAACGCGCGTTCGTTTGACACAATCGGATTAGTGTTGCCCAATATATGATCATCAACACCATCTAGTGACAAAAAACCGCGGATACTTTTTAAATGACCCAATATTTGTATTTTTTGTATTGCTTATGTACTGGAGAGCATGCAAAATGTAATAGTGTTCAAAATTGCATTAATTTAAATTGGTATTACAAGCCAACACACGCACCCACGCACGCGCGTAGCATATTTAATTTTTTTATGATAATTACAAGCTTATAAAATAATATTGATAAATCTAAACTGTTTTTCTTGTGGAAATGTTAAATATACTTATTTAATTACTACGAATAATAGAGAAAGAAATATCAAACTAAAATAATGTTACAATATAAAATTAAAGGTAACGATTACAATTTTGTTCCTAACGAGTGTTAATCTTTTTAACTAAATATATGAAGTGCCATGCACTTACGGTCGAAGTTAGATGTAAACTAATACATACAAGTATATATGTATTATCTAATATGTATCTATGTATTTTAAATGATTATCTCAGAAATATAACTGCGCGCCGATTATTTTCAGATTTTCAACACAATCAATTTGAAATTAAAATAATTCACTCAAATTTAATTACAAATATCTCAGAACCTGTAAAGAACCTATTTCGAAAGATGTTAACTCGGAATTTGAATCCGGATCTCCCATATTCCATGCGAGCGTCTTCATCGTTTCATCATTTTGGCAATATTCATCGCAATAACCAATATGTATAGAAAGCACACATTGAAAGGTTACGTCTTATTATCCTTAATCTCTTTATTTTTTTACAATTACGCTCATGCGCAATAGTATATTATTTTTTATTATTAGGGGAGACCGGTGAAAAGTAATATTTTGATTTTGAAGTGTTATAATGATTAAAATATAATTACATTTAAAAAAGTACATATCTTTAGATGTAGAATTTATTTAGTTACAAAATTTTCTTTGGTTTAATCTTTTTATGTAACTAGAAAAAACGTTATATTTATTTAAAAATTATGAAGAGTTTTGTTACAACCGTCCTATCTCTCGGAACGATTGTAACAGTAGAGAGGGATAATTGTACCATATTTAATTGTACCAGAGGCAAATACATTAACACAACTACATAATAATCTTTCTCTACATAATACTCTACATCCATACTCTTTCTTGCAGCTGTACGAATGGATAAATGATCCTTTATAATCTCTTTAAATGTCTATACAAAGACACTTCTTTTGTATAATTTTTCTCTTAATCTGTCTTCCGTTTTCTTGTTACTATTCTATGAAGGAAAGTACAAACAACATTATACAAAATAATACTAATATAAAATCAAGTAACTTTGGGAATAATTATAACGATAAAACTAACCCCAGACCTTGTATTCTGTAACTTGTTATGCAGTCGTTATGTATTCATAATAACAGTTGCGTAGTTTTTTTATTACATAAAATATCTGCGCAACTGTCGTTATGAACACATAACGATTGCATAACGAATTACAGAATACAAGGGCAGGCATTGATGTTACTATTGTTCCCTAATGGTATTTTATGATTCATAGTAAATTTTTTAAATAAAAACCTAGATAAAAATCAACTCAAATATGCAAACTATCAATACAAATCATCATTGAAACATATTAAGATAATACATTATATCTTCGTTACAAAGAAAAAAAAATATTTTAGATATTGTGCACGCAATAAAACTAACTTGATGCATGAAAAAAAGTAATTTCTGCATTTGAACTCGTTCACATTCCGCGAGAATCAACCAGCATGCAACGAACGATTCAATGTCGATCTGTTTACAGAATTTTACCACGCAGCCGCATACACATCTATTATAATTTAAGAAATGTTAATAATGTTATTATTGTATGTTGTTTTGTACTCCTGATCTTCCCTATTATTTGAAGACTAGAGTAATTATGGAAAATTAAAGCATTTTTGTATCATTAATATGTTCCGTGTCATAAGTAGGGAAGATCAGGGCAAGTTATTACAATTTTTGATTACCAATTTTTTCCGTACTCATGTATATATTTAAATTAACAAATACTTATACATTGCTTCAAGTATATCTTTAATTAAATAGTCAATTTTTCAATTTTTGTATCTATATCTTTAAATACTAAAAATTAAAATTTTCTATCAGTATCCAAGTAGAACAATGTCATTTTGACGTTATTGTGACTTGTTGTTCTGCTTGGGTAGATGAATTGTAATAACTTACTCCATTGTGAAGCAAGTTATTACTGAGCTGGAGTAAGATGGTACATTTACAATATCTCTTTAAATATATTGTATATATAAGCAAATTCAAAGTTACAATGAATCAAACAAGGAATATTTATTTTATGATATAAAATTTTAAAAATACACTACAAAAATTTTTTCTTGAATTAGTTATTAAAGTCAACGTTAGAAAGTTATAAAATTATTATTATACACATTTGCTGCTTTTCTTACAGACAGGTCATCTTTAACTTCCTTTATCGCTGTGGTATATGTTTCTAACTACATTTACAGACCCTCTGTTTGTCTTTTTTTTTGTAAGATCGCACCATTCCACAGACTTTCATAACTAGACTTCTGACTCAATATGATAGAAAGAGATGAACCTGATTCCGAGCTATTTTTGCTTCAATTTATATATGCGTATGCATGCGTCCTGTCTGTGAATATTGCATATGTGAAAACTAATGTTATTATACAGAGTGAATGAAAATAAATATGACGGTGCTCAGCGCTGTCTTCAAACATGGAGACGAAGTCGGCAGGCTGTTTATAGAAGTCTGTGCATCATTATGTAGAAGAAAAAACATTGTATAATATTAATGGGGTAAATTGTTACACTCTAACAACCTGCCTCGATCGAAATAATAATTTGCCCTCCCATTTTCAATTCGAAAAGATACAACTCGAAAATCAGTACATATACTGATTCAAACAAAATATGTTATTATAATTAAATAAAAGAAATATTCAAAAGGATAATCACATCTAACTTATACATACAATAACAAGCGATTTATACAATGAAATATTTACTTTTAATAGTAAAAGTCAAGAAAACATACGTAGTATTTTCTAGAATTTAAATATAGCAGCTAAACTAAACAAAAGTGTAGAGTATTATAAGAATTACATATAAAAATTCATAAAAATGTGCTGTCATCTATGGCAATTAAAAAAACTAACTATAACAACTTACCCCGTGTCATAGTACGTAGGCTGCTGGAAAAATTTCTGCAATCTAATACTTCCAGTGGCATCAACGTTTTGCTATTATCATATCTGTAAAATTAGATGTTTTTAACCTATAATTCAGTTGACAGTTTGTACCCAAGCCAACTAGTTTTGTTTGCATAATATTTTAAAAGAAGTTATTTTGTGAGAAAATGGAAATTTCGCGTGAAAATTTTCGGGCAATGATTTTTTACGATTACAAATGTAATCTAACTCAAAAACAATGCATCGATCGACTTCATTTGGCTTTTGGGGATGAAGCACTATCCAATAGGATTGTTTATAATTGGTTTGTCGAATTTCAGCGTGGACGTACCTTTCTTTGTCACGAATTCCGTAAAGGTCGTCCATCCACGTTGTTTCCACTAATGCTGATGCTATGCGTGAAATGATTGGCGAGACATATCGCGAGATTTAGGCATCCGTAGGCATTGACATGAAAACAATACATACGATTTTGCATGATCACTTGAACGTACGGAAACTTTGCAGTTATTGGATCCCACACAATTTGATCGAAGCTCAAAAACAGTGTTAAATGGAGCAAAGAAATGCTCAAGAAATTCAACCGAGGTCGGTCAAATTTGGTCTACAACAGCGTTACTGGGGACGAAACATGGATCTATTCGTATGAGCCCGAAAGTAAACAACAATCCACTGTTTGGGTATTTCAAAATGAACCGAAACCAACAAAAGTTCGTTCACGCAGTGCTGCCAAGCAAATGATTGCTTGTTTCTTCAGTTATATCGGACATATAGCAACCTTGGCTTTAGAGGATCGAAGGACTGTAAATACTGATTTGGTATACAACAATTTGTTTGCCAGAAGTCATAAATAAATTGCGTAGAACAAACCGAAATCGTCGCATCATCCTTCATCATGACAACGCCAGCTGTCACACAGCAAACTGTTGATTTTTTATCCAGTAAAAATGTCGAATTGATGACTCATTGTCCGTATTCACCTGATTTATTACTTAATGACTTCTTTTTGTTCCCAAACATTAAAAAGAAGATGCGTGGTGAGCGATTTGAGTCGTCTGAAGCAGTTGTTGAAACATTTCGTACACTGATTTCTGAAGTTACAGCCACAGGAAAAAAATGCTTCGAAATTTGGTTCGAGCGTATGCAAAAATGTATCGATCTTAAAGGTGAATACTTCGAAAAACAATAAAGCCATTTATCGAATTTTACATATTTTTTTTCATATTGTTTGCAGAAACTTTTCCAGCAGCCTACGTATAAGAATATAAAGTATTTCATTGCGCATAGTGATCGGCAGATTAAATCAAAACAACCAATGAAATGTTTATCCTAAATCAGAACAACCGAATAGCTTATCCTAAATTTAGGACAACGCTTTGATTGGTCAAAGAGCAGTCACCATGTTGAAGACGACTGCGCATTCTTTGGAATGAAATATCTTATATTCTTATACCATATCCCATGTAACAGCTAGCCTCGGTCTCCCATATTAGATAAATTTTACGTGATCCAAGCTATAGGAGTTTCCGATGGCCCACGTGATAATTTTATGTTTGTAAAATATACATAAAATGTATTTCATAATAATTAAAAACTATAAAAATTATTATAAAGAAAGCCTAACGTATAAAATGCAGAATAAAATAAAAATACTTCTACCAAATATTTAATAAAATATTTAATAAAATTAACATTTTTTACATAAATATTTATTAATAATTATTTAATTAATAAACGTTCCATAATTAAAATAATATACATACATATAAGAAAGTTTTGAACAATAGATGCGATTTATCGGCAAATTTCTACAAACTGTTAAAATTTTCAATAGTAAAATTTTTGCAGTAATTGTGTCTAATTTGTTAACATTTTATACCAATCCTGGTAGAAAAATTTTATTGAAATTTAACGAATTTACGAGAAATTGTAACAGAAGCTGGTAAATTTAGTGTAAGAATAACGTAATTTAGTGTAAGATCAACGTCGAATGTTCGAGAGATGGATTATTGCAAGATATCTTAAGTCGACTAATTCAGCTTGGTAATATACAGGGTGACCCATTTTAATCGATCACCTCAAATATCTCTTGAACAATGCATTTTAAAGGAAAATGTTTCAAACAAAAGTTTTGGGACTTTGAGGATTACATAAGATGATGCCATTGGTTTGACTTTGGGTGGAGTCGTTAAGGTCAGAGCAAGATCACTTTGAATTTTTTCAACGGAATCCCCTCTTTTGTATTATGTATTCTTGTAGCTTACCTCGAAAGCTTTCCAAAATACTATAATTAAGTTCATTTTCATTAAGTTCTTTTTGAGTTATAAGGTTTGCAAGTTACAGCAGCGCAGGCATTACGCAAGGTATCCGACCGACGATTAAAACCTCTTAAATGTTGTTCATATTTTGAATAACATTTGTCAAATTCAAAATTGGAGGTTGTACCTCTTATTTTTATTTTTATGTAGAAATGAATTTTTAGTGTAAAAATAAAAATAAGAGGAACAATCTGCAATGACCTTGATCTTGATAAATGTTATCATGATCCTGAAACATTCAAGAGATTTTTAGCTGTCGATCGGGAACACCTTGGGTAATGCTAATGCCTCGAAGTAAGCTACAAGAATACGTAATGAAAAATTGGGAGTTCCGTTTAAAAAATTCAAAGTAACCTTGCCCTGACCTTGATGACGCCACCCAAAATTAAATCAATGACATCATTTTATGTCCCCCTCAAAACTTTTATCTGAAACATTTTTCCTTAAAATGCACTGTTCAAGAAATATTTGAGGTGATCAATTAAAATGGGATACCCTGTATACATAAACGAGAAATAATGAGGAGGGAAAAAATTATATTATAACAGTTATACAATTATATAATCATTAAAACGATCAGTATGAAAGGAACAATCGTTCCAACAACATTGTTAGGAGGATGTACTTTTCAATCTGAGGACAATATTCCGAGAAAAATAAAATGTTCAACAATACTGATATTGAAAATTATCTCCAATATGGAACACATACCCATTGTTATGTGGACATCAAGACTTAAAAGTTTTTTTTTTGTTATTATTCATATGTTTATTGTTATTGCATTACGTTCAATACTCGACATAGCCATTCTTGCTAGTCTCTCTCACTCTCCCCTACGCTATTTTCACGTACCCCAACGCAGGATTGGATTCAATATTCTGGGGTGCATTCCAAAACTCCACTCTGCCAATTCTAAAGAACCCGGAGTAATGGGGGAAAGAATAAGTCAAAGTATGTTACTCGAGTTGAACAAATTTGGAACGTGAAAAAATAAGGGAGATGAAATCATTAGAGATGAAGTCATGATATGTATATTATACACATCATATATTATGTTAATGATAAAGTTTTTTCTAAATGAGAAAGACAATTAATATACAATATTAAAATCACATCATTTATATAATGTCTTAATCAATGTATGTGAGTCAATAACCTTAATATATCTCCTTGATTTTTGAAATTAAGGCTATTTATTAAATGACTCATCTTTCGTTACACACACACACACACACACACACACACACACACACACACACGCGCGCGCGCGCGCGCGCGCGCGCGCATTGGAACACGTGTGTATATATATGATATATATATATATACACACACACACATACACACACACACACACACGTACACATATAATATTATATTTAATATTTTATTTAGTAGAAAAAGATAAATTGAGATAAACTATATATGTATGTATTATATGTATGTGCATACATCTTGATACAAGCTTTCGAATTACATTTTCTACTTACCTCTCGTGTCCATTACCCACAATGAATTATTTTCTTGTAACAGTATTTCGTTATCATTAGTTATTATTATATGCACATCTTTAATTAATTTTAGAGCCATTTTAGTATCTTTACATGTCATAGGTAATAATAGGTATATCTTCCAGACGTTATTGAAATTTCGTTTACCGTACTTACTCTTTCAACCCATCTCGAAAGCAGGGTTCATAGAGTTGACTCCGAGGTAGGTTTACTTATACTTTTGGAATGAATAGGCTTCACCCATGGTATGGTCAGTTACCTCGCGTTTTGGAACGGCGTAGAGTTAATTCTGTTACTCGGAGTCGAGTTTTGAAACAAGCGATCGGTAGGCGTATACACTTCGTAGTAAGCCGGGCAGGCGTATTCGGCTATCTTTAAGGATTAATATCTCATTATTGGGGAAACTTACAAAATGGTAGGATTAATATCTCAACTATTGGGGAAACTTACAAAATGGTAGAGGACTTTTCGATTCAGATTAGTTCGCTCTGCTTGCCCATGAAATATTTGGCGATTATTTCCAGATATCCTGTATATGTAGATAAAATTATTCTAAACATAATATCCCAAATAATAATAAATAAATTTGAAACTCTTAAAATAGAAAATTCATCTCCGATGATCTTTATTCTCTTATACGTTATGGAGGTCATTATGGAGTTATTGAATAACCTTCGGAAAATTTTAGCAAATGAAATAGGGAATTCAATTCCGATGATGCTGACTTTGATATATTTTGTCAACAAGATCATGACTGTGAGTGATCATCGAAGAGTTTTGGCAGTTGCTCGTTTATTATTAAGAAGTTATTAAAATAAAAATGGACAATTTACCTCCGATGATCTTGACCTTCCTGTACATTATGAAGGTCATCATACTGACTATTTCTGGGAAAGTTATAGCAGTCACCCATCACGCGAAATAATTTTAAAAAATTACATGACCTTGACTCATATTGCTAAGGTCGTGACTCGTTTTCTTTAACATTATAATAATATTAAAGAAGGACAAGATGAATTCAAAGCATCGGAGACATCCGAGTGATCTTTCCGAACGTAGTCGTTGAAAAGATAAAATAACTTCATTTGCAACGTACAAAAGAACAAATAGTACTAGAGGTTAATCTCTTTTCATTTCATCACTTTTGCATATTATCATGTGTTTTTGACTGTTCTATGATATGAAGATATATTTCATCTTCAAGATAATTTCATCTAAATTGAGTTTAAAAATAAACGTAATAGGTTTCAATGAATAAAATTCAAATAATGATATTCTAAAAAGGCAAAGGACCCACGTTTATTATTGTACAATATTTATTTTTTTTTTATTGTTCCTTTCATTAGTTCTGTATCGGAGAAATTTTATTCTATATCTGAGAAACTTGAACGGAGAATTGCTTACATGATATCTCACAATCTGAAAGAATTTATAACAATAGGAAAAACAGTACAATAAACAGTGATACCGAATTACTTCCAGAATCCCATCTCCCCTTCTTCGATTTCTTCTCTACTTCCTAATTTTCATCTTTCCTATGTTTTCTTCTTTTTCCTGTAGTTGTTAAATATATCTGTTCGAGAGCGAATTAGAGCGAGAGTGCTGGCGAGAAAAATTTGAGTGATACGGCGTTTTAGCTGAATTTCGCTTCACGCGAATTATCAATTGCGAATCAAACGCGGCGGTTTTCTGGCGGCGGAGCGTCTCCTAGGCGGTTGCACTGGTAGCGAAGCGTTGACTCGAGAACAGCGAAAAATAAGAGAGTCATTGCTTCTCGGTTTTGCCTTTTATGCTCTTTTAAGAACAAAGGCTTCCCTTTGCATTCGCCTATGAGATTTTTGCAAAATTGAAAATTTTGAGGTGACCCTCTGTTTTGGGCGGTGATTGGCAATTTCGAGCGCAACGGCCAAGCGGCACGCTATTGCCATGCGCGCCCTTTAAATCTAGATTCTTGATTGGGATGAACGCGTGTTACGCGTTTTGCGTCACGCGATCGCGTGTGCGTTGCGACCGATCCGAGTTGGTTCGCCGTTATAGCGGTTGAGATCTGCGTACGTGTGACTTAGCTTATTGTTTTTCGACTTTATCGACGAGGTGATGGCCGAGTTTATGTTTTGGAAACCTCTAAGGACGCTTGGGATCCTTCTAGAAGCTTTCGATTCGCATGTCGCACGAACGCCAAATATGCAAAAACTGTACATGTTGGCTGTATCTCGAACAATATCTCACATTACTGTTTTAACAACTGATTACGATGGATGTTTATCAGAGGGTTTTTATCTCCGTGCGTTTTTAATATTAGATTAGGTGAAACATTTAAGACATTATTGTATTAATAATATTTTTAACACATAAAAATTATTTTAATTGTGAATATTTTACGTTCAATATTTGTGATTGCAGCAAGACGAGAGTAAGAACAGATTGCAAAATAGTTGGATATAACAAGGCAATAGGAATCAAGCACGGTAATTCTTGTACAATACGGTTAACAAAACAACTTTATTAATAATTAATCCGCTTACATGTTTTTTTCGGCTCATTTTTTAACCATCCTCAGAGACAATATGATGTAATTCCAAAAAAATTTTTTTTTTACAAACTAATTCATTTTATTGAGCCACCTCCATCTATTATCGGAAACTATAATATAAAAACAAACTCTAATAACCATTTGTATTGAAATTATAAGGCTCCTGAATAGTCGCGGCGGCCATGTTGGAATCGTGACGTCAGAAGCGAGGAATGACATGTTAATTTATGTTGCGAGCCATTTTTAAATGAAGACAATTTGGATGAAACGAAATGACGAGATCATTTAAAATACTTGTAAAAATCGATAAAACTGTCCTTTCCTCCCTTGACAGTCAGTAAATGATCATAAAAGGCACGTAAAGTGAGCCTATATTCGGGCAAAAACACACGGTCCGATAGTTGAAACGAGTAAAATATACTTTTTAGATATAAAATTCCAAGATAACTTTAGTTTTCATCGATAATTGTGACTTTGATAAGTACGAGACAAGTCACATTTTCACAATTAGACAAATAATAACGAAATGGCACGCAACATAAATTTCGTCGTCAAAACATCACTTTTCCACGCCAATAAGTTCGGCCATTTATCCACATTTATCATGGTGCGGCGTTGTAACATACAGAACAAGCACGAGCCCATGTGCTCGCCTGCGGCGCGCCGAGAGTGAACGAGACAGCGAGCTCCTTCTCGCACTAGTAGTTGTTTCAAGCGACCGAAAAGGCTTTCTCGGCTATCTCGGCCGTACGATGACCCTAGGCATCAATAAGGGGCGGGAGACATCTTAAATAACATATAAGTTTTAATAAATTGTAGTATGTAAGCTGCTGGAAAAGTTTCTACAAACAATATGAAAAAAAACATGTAAAATTCGATAAATGGCTTTATTGTTTTTCGAAGTATTCGTCTTTAAGATCGATACATTTTTGCATACGCTCGAATCAAATTTCGAAGCATTTTTTTCCTGAGGCTGTAATCTCAAAAATCAGTGTACGAAATGTTTCAACAACTGCTTCAGGCGACTCAAATCTTCTGCGCTCACCACGCATCTTCTTTTTAATGTTTGGGAACAAAAAGAAGTCATTAAGTGATAAATCAGGTGAATACGGACAATGAGTCATCAATTCGACGTTTTTACTGGATAAAAAAATCAACGGTTTGACACACGTGCTGTGTGACAGCTGGCGTTGTCATAATGAAGGATGATGCGACGATTTCGGTTTGTTCTACGCAATTTATTTATGACTTCTGGCAAAAAAATTATTGTATACCAATCAGTATTTACAGTCCTTCGATCCTCTAAAGTCAAGGTTGCTATATGTCCGGTATAACTGAAGAAACAAGCAATCATTTGCTTGGCAGCACTGCGTGAACGAACTTTTGTTGGTTTCGGTTCATTTTGAAATACCCAAACAGTGAATTGTTGTTTACTTTCGGGCTCATATAGAATAGATCCATGTTTCGTCCCCAGTAACGATATTGTAGACCAAATTTGACCGATCTCGGTTGAATTTCTTGAGCATTTCTTTGTTCCATTTAACACTGTTTTTGAGCTTCGATCAAATTGTGTGGGATCCAATAACTGCAAAGTTTCCGTACGCTCAAGTGATCATGCAAAATCGTATGTATTGCTTTTATGTCAATTCCTAAGGATGCCTGAATCTCGCGGTATGTCATATGCCGGTCTCGCTCAATCATTTCACGCACAGCATCAACATTAGTGGCAACAACAGACGTGGATGACGACTTTCACGAAATTCGTCACAAAGAAAAGTACGTCCACGCTGAAATTCGACAAACCAATTATAAACAATCCTATTGGATAGTGCTTCATCCCCAAAAGCCAAATGAAGTCGATCGATGCATTGTTTCGGAGTTAGATTACATTTATAATCGTAAAAAATCATTGCCCGAAAATTTTCACGCGAAATTTTCATTTTCTCACAAAATAACTTCTTTTAAAATACTATGCAAACAAAACTAGTTGGCTTGGATACAAACTGTCAACTGAAATATAGGTTAACGTCTAATTTTATGAATATTATAGTAGCAAAACGACGCCACTGGAAGTATTAGATTGCAGAAACTTTTCCAGCAGCCTACGTAATAGTATACTTCTCCCATTAATCCGGAATAGTATAATCATGTTAAAACGCAACAGTTTACAAAATATTTAATTGTTTACGATTTTTCGTGCGTGTTATATAGTATATCTCTTCTTCATAAACTCGAGTAGCAAGAATAGTTCAGTAGAATTTTACCGGAAAAAAATTATAATCAGCATTTATCTTCACGAAAGTCTCGGAAGACCATCAGGAAAGAAATGCGTATGTTCAAGACTTGTGAAGAAAGTATGCGAAAAAAAATCGAATAGTTGCAAAAAGCACGTTTTTCGCTTATAAAACGAAAGATATTGATTGTATGGAAAAAAATTCCGTACAAAAATGTAGGTATTCGAAATACCTACAAAATAAGACATGGAATATTAAAATTGATCTATTTTTCAGTTCAATAGAAAAAAAATAACACTGAAAAAGTCTTTTTTTCATTCGCTCTGTGTTTATTAAGATTTAAACGCAAAGCTTTGAAATTCTCGTAAAATGTAGCCCTCGTAATGCCGAACAAATCTAACCTTGAACAAGTCTGAAAATGTTCATTAATTTTTACAAAAAGTTTGTTCGCTAAAAACCTGTCTGCGGAAAACTTAATTTCTTCATTTTTGAACAGTCGCACAGCAATTTACAGAAATTTTGCTTCTTCAAGAGTTGCACTATCACGTACGCTTAATAAAACTTTTTTTGTAGTTAAACTATTATAAAACGATTTTAAAAAGTGGGTATCTATTTCCATATAAAAAAATAAAAATAATTTCGTTAATATGCATCATATCAAATAGCTGTGTGAAGCATTCGAAATTTGATATTTTTCTACAAATTTAAAAAAAAAAGGTTACGCTCCGATTATTAGGAACCGAGATAACAATTTTTTTCAAAAAATCACTGTGGCTCTAGTTTTTAAGATTAAGAGTTCCGTCTGGCACTAATTTGTCAAGGAAGAATTGAATTTGCTGTTAAAAAAATCTCGAATTGTAATTATGAAATTTTTAGTTCAAAAAATTTTTTCTCGATTTTTTTTCTCGAACTGTTAAAGATATAACACTAACTTTTGCAAATATAAAAGTAAATTAGTGTCACATGAAAAATATTTTGCAACTATGTTCAACAGTTACACTAACATTTGGCAAATTATTTATTATTTGTTTACATATGTCATATTTGCATCTGTAATTAAATTCATAAAAATAATTTTGTATTGATAATTCCGTACATTTAATTGTCTAATTAAATACTTTTTACGGCATGTTAAATAAAGAAAGATAGCTAATGTGACTTAAATTTGTTAATCAGACTTCATACTTAAACATAATTTTTTAGTAATAAACAGAAAAAATAAAAATTCAAGAAACAAAAAACTAAAAATTTTATGATTACAATTACTTTGCGAAGCATTTGATTAAGTTATTGTTTATCTCGTCGAGCTACTCCAGATTAAAAAAAAATCAGATTTCCATGTCAATTTATTGCTGAGAAAATATAAATCTAGCAAATTTTAACTGACGAAATCAAACATGCGTGAATCGAACCGAGCGGACCAATCTTCTCTACTTGACTGCGCGCCGACTTCTCTCCAGGGTTATTTTGTTTAAAACTTTTTTTTTAAACAAATGTTTAAAACATGTTTTAAATATTAGATTAAATTGAACATGCTTTTTTTTAAACAATTTAAAACAAATGTTTAAAACATTATTTTTTTTTAAATGTGTTTTTAATACTATTTAGTAGAGAAGCAGGTGATAGTTACATTTTACATGATAATTTGGTTTACTTGGTTAATAATGAATATTTAAGTTTAAAACTTGATAATTATATTCATTAAAATGTTGTTTACAGAAGTTTACTTTACAGAAAAACTGCAAGGGACAATTGTTAATTTTTCATAGAGCTCGAAGAATTTTTTAAGAATTTTTTAAGAATTTTTTAATACTGTATTTTCTTATATTGATAAAAATGAGAAAATGTAGTACTAAAAAGTTGATAAAAAATTCTGACCCTTCATTCTGTCCCTATGCGAAAGATTTATCATTATTTTTCAAACACCCTGTATATAAACAGCTTGGCAGCCTATAAAAATCTATAGTAACGTAAATTATAGATTAATATTAGAACTACAATTAGTTCAAGGAATAATTATTTTGAAATAAAAATCTCAAAAAAGAAGCCATGAGTAATCAATACGCATAAAGGACCACATTAGCAAAATGCCATGCTACTGTTTAATTTTGCATAACTTAAAATATATAAGTCAAATAAAATGTTAAATAGAAAACAACACATTCAAATATACATATATTTATGTGATAATACGCTCAAATTTAAGAAAAATGAGGAAGTAGGTTTAATTAAATGTTAAAATGTATCTCAGAAACGTTTCAAAATACTTGAAAGTGAAAATGCGTTTTAATAAATATAATAAATATAATAAATATATGTTTAAAAGGTGGTTTTTTTGTTTTAAATGCGATTTTTTTCTAAAGCTGTTTAAAACATATTTGAAACATTAAAAACATGTTTTAAACAAAAAAACTGAATTTTTTTTTAAACGTTTTTTATCAACCTTGCTTCCCTCACTCCGGCGCATTGCCTCGCTCGCGTTTTTCAACTTTTCAAGTGGTTTTAAATAAAATAGTTTTAAATAAACTTTTTCGGCAGCAAAAAATTCGAGAGTTTTTCAACAGCAAAAATTCGATTCTTCCTTGACAAATTGGTGCCAGATGGAACTCTTAATCTTAAAAACTAGAGCCACATGATTTTTTGAAAAAAAAATTGTTATCTCGACTCCTAATAATCGGAAGATAATAGAAAAATGTTCATAGAAAAATGTCAGATTTCGAATGCTTCACACGGCTATTTGATATGATGCATATTAACGAAATTATTTTCATTTTTTTATTTGGAAATAAATACCCACTTTTTAAAATCGTTTTATAATAGTTTAACTACAAAAAAATCGTTTTATTAAGCGTACGTGATAGTGCAACTCTTGAAAATCCCTATAAATTGCTGTGCGACTGCTCAAAGATGAAGAAATTAAGTTTTTCGCAGACAGGTTTTTAGTGAACAAATGGCTTTTTGCAAAAATTAATGAACATTTTCGGGCTTGTTCAGGGCTAGATTTGTTCGTCATTACTACATTTTACGATAATTTCAAAGCTTTGCGTTTAAATCTCAATGAATACAGAGCGAGTGAAAAAAAGCCTTTTCGGTGTTTTTTTATTTTTTTTCCACTGAACTAATAGATCGATTTTAATTTTCCATGTCTTATTTTGTAGATATTTCGAATACCTACATTTTTTATACCGAATTTTTTTCCATACAATCAATATCTTTCGTTTTATAAGCGAAAAACGTGCTTTTTGCAACTATTCGATTTTTTTCGCATACTTTCTTCACAAGTCTCGAATTTCAAACATAGCATTTCTTTTCTGATGGTCTTTCGAGATTTTCTTTTTTGAAAAGAAATGCTGATTTATAACTTTTTTTCGGTAAAATTCTACTTCTATTGAACTATTCTTGCTACTTAAATTTATGAAGGAGAGATATACTATATAACACGCATGAAAAGTCATAAACAATTAAATATTTCGTAAACTGTTGCGTTTTAACTTGATTTATCTTATTCTGGATTAAGGGGAGGGGTATTGCTACAATTTATTTAAACTTATATGTTATTTAGGATACCTTCCGTCCCTTATTGATACCTAGGGCCGTCGAGCGGCCGAGATTGCCGAAAAAGCATTTTCGGTCGCTTGAAACAAACTATTAGTGGGAGAAGGAGCTGTTTCGTTCACTGTCAGCGCACTGTCGCCGCGAGCACATGGACATGGGCTCGTGCTTAAGTGTGTGACTACCGTTTCGCCAGACCGCCGTCTGATTCTGTGTCGCCACCGTCAATGCAGAATTCTTGACTGAGTAGTCAGGAGCCTTAAAAGGTATATTTGTTGGGGCGGGGGTGGAGAAGGGGAGGGAAGCAAAAATAATATTGTAAAATAATAGAAGGTAGCTCACTAAAACAAAAATTATCGCAAACACTTAAATTTTATCGGTTTAGTTAAAAACCAGTCTTTGACCATTCAACGAATCAGTGTCAATTATGTTGAAATTAATGAATAACTTTTAATATACCTAAAACGTTAATCGCAAAGAAAGGGAAGAAAGAAGGAAAAAAACTCTGATATTAATTCTAGTCCAGACGGACATTAAAACCAAAACGGAATCTTCTCTATATGATTGTCCACTTTAGGGATATTTTTTATAATTATGCTATGTAGGAAAAAAAACCGTTATCTGATAAAGAGGACTATTCTTAATTTAATGGGGAAACTATCAAATGAAAAGGACAATTCTGTTTATGTATCTTTAGCATAGGCTCTCGGAAGTATGTTATCATTGCAAAGCAACATCCTGTATTTTTAATTGGATATACATATAATCCGCATTTCTCCATTTCACAATTATTATTTTTCGCAAACTTGTAACGACTCTCTTTTGGGATCTCTTTTAATGACTTTACTGGAGCATCTCAGTATACATTTTACCACAGTGATATTGTCCTTATCCCAAGTAAAAATGACACTATTATTCATTTCTTTAAAAAAATCTTAGTTTATTTAACTAAATCTAACAATTTTCTATCCCCTTCTATCCCATACAGCATAAACTTTATTATGCTGTATGGAAGACGACGCGAGACTGTTCAATATGGGAAGGGAAAGATTGGAAACCGAGATCCGCTTATATAGGATAGGTAATTTATATTTATTATTTTCAGTACACTTAATGAAATTAAATATCAGCTGCGATTTATTTCCAGACAAGACAAAATTCTCTCCCAGCTGTAGAAAACTTTGTATATTTTGAGGTATAGAGACGGATGAATCACGAGTTACTATTTCTTGGAGGAATGATGGAGAAGAAATCGATGAAAGGAATGTCTGAAGTTCAATATATATTGCATTAATTGTCGTGTTAGTAGAATTGAGTCTATCTGAGTGCAAAGACAATGAATAATCATTTTTTAATTTCTTATTACTACAAAGTTCAGCATCCCCATCAGTCTTCATTTTCTGATAACAGCAAATAGGTTTGATATTCTTAAAACAATTTTTTAACAATTCCCCTTCTTCTGTTTTAATAATAAACAGTTACACTTTAGAATCAATTCTATTTTTTTCACGTACATAAAGGAAAGATCTTTCTTGTCTACTAAAAAAGGAATTACAGATGTTAATAGCTAAGCAACAGGATATATCGTGTGTGAGTTAGAATAGCTGTGTATGAATAAACTCTATTTTTCTATAGGTATCATTTAATTCCAACTTCAGAACATTATTAACAAACTGACATCTAATATGATTGAATCTTTTTGATGAGTTATAATTGAAAAGCTCCAAATTAGTATTATACAAACGATACAAGTGAGGTGGTAGGATGTTTGCGATACAGTATTTAATAAATCTAATGCGCAAAGCATTTTTCGAAAACTTAGTGCGTAATTTAATCCACAATTTAAGCAATCTAAATGTTTCTAACCTAATACAGATCCAATAAATTAAAAAAACGAAAATTGAGAAGGACGCATTTTCACATCCTGCGTATATTATTAAATATAAATATTAATTGCTAAAAACTCCTTAATGATACAAAACGGTTGAATAATAAGGCAATAGGAGCACGGTAATTCTCTGTGCAAACCAATACGGTTAACAAAACAACTTTATTAATAATTAATCCGCTTACATGTTTCAGCTCACTTTTGAGCCATTCTCAGAGACAATATGATATTGTAATTACAGAAAAATTTTTTTTTACAAACAAATTCATTTCAGTGAGCCACCTCCACTTATTAACGGAAATTATAATATAAAAACGAACAAGATGTACAAAATCTGTTGCAAAGATTGCGATGCGAGCTATGTGGGACAAACAGGAAGACAGCTGAAGACGAGAATAGCTGAACACAAGAATCATATTCGGTGGAACACAACCACACATTCGGTCATAACTGACCACTGATTGGAAGAGGACCACGAGTTCGATTAGGAAAATATGCAAAAAAAATATGAAATTGCAAATTTGGATAAGGAACCCCAGTACAGAAAGAGATTGGTGTCAGAGATGTTACACATCAGGAGACAGACACGTGACCTCAACCTGCAGATAGACTTGAAGGGACTTCTTAAGGCCTATTTTCCAATTGTAGACAGACTATATAAATATCGGAGCGTTGTTATTGCCAGCTAATTAGTGTATATTCTTTGTTACATTAAGATTAAATTATTCAAGACTTAATTTTGGTTTTAATTTCCATCTGGACTATAATTAATCAGTTTTTTCTCTTCTTGTTTCCTTTTCTTTGCGATTAACGTTTTTGGTGTATTAAAAATTATTCATTAATTTCAACATAATTGACATCAATTCATTGAATGTTCAAAGACTGGTTTTTGACTAAACCGATAGAATTTAAGTGTTTGTATGGTGAATTTTTGTTTTAGTAAGCTTCTTCTATTATTTTACAATAAATTGTTTTTATTCCTCCTCCCCCAACAAATTTCTTATCTTTTAATAATTTTAATACATTTTAGATTGTTATTAGAATTTGTTTTTATATTATAGTTTCTGTTGATAGATGGAGATGGCTCAATGAAATGAATTAGTTTGTAAAAAAAAATTTGTTTTGTAATTACAACATCATATTGTCTCTAAGGATGGCTCGAAAAAATGAGTCGAAAGATGTAAGCGGATTAATTATAAATAAAGTTATTTTGTTAACCGTACTGGTTTGCACAAGAATTACCGTGCTTGATTCCTATTGCCCTGTTATATCCAATCATTTTGTATTAAAGAATCTTTAGGAATTAATTTATATTTAAGAACAGATTGCTTATAAACTTTTTAATAGATTTACATATTTTGATTTTTGATGGATAAATAACAAATTCTACATCTAATTCATATCATAGAACAAGATCTTAGGAGTTGGGATATTCCGTTTTTGCATTCGATATTTCATGTTTAACATTATACTGGCACACACTAACATTCATCACAAAGGATGAATTCATAAATTGACACAATGAATTCATAAATTCATCATAAAGGATGAGTACATAAATTCATTTATGACAATTGATGGCGTTCAAGGTATAGAAATCTCGATAGGATCTCGATTTTATGAAGATACTGAAATGTAAAATAGTTGCGATGATTGTATTACACTGAAGAGGACTTGATGTGAAAAGGTCTATTATGAAGATTTTGAAATGTAAAATAGTAGCAATAATTTTATTACACTAAGGAAGATGTGAAGAGGTCGAAACATTTGTATGTATGTATGTATGCGTAATTGTTAGCCTACACAAACATATAAATATTATACAGCATTAACAACAAGCATGGCTTCTGTGACTTTTTACAATTTGATTATTCATCTAATTTATACAGATATTTGTGATTTTGAGTGAGCTGTGCTAAGGTATTTCAAATTTGTTGTCTTTTGCTAAAGAATCATCTTAATAAGCACATACAAGTAATCTAGAAATAATCAATAAGTAATTTGTAAAGTAATTATTTACATCTTCGCGTTGTATGTATTATGATTATTTTTATTAATTTTAATATTAATTACATAACGCAGGTGACTGAACGATTGCAATTTTGGAATTCGTGTAAAAACGTAAATCATGCTGAATTTTAAGTTTTTATTTTAATATGAAATGATTTTGAAATAACGTGTATATATTGATTTATATCATGCATGAAGGTATTGGTAATTTGTTGAGTATGAATGAAAAGTTATATCTGTAAAAACAATAGATATGTGTGTGATAAGCCTTAAGCCTTAAGAAATCGATCATTGTCGCAGTCGAAAATGAAAAGAATACTCGATTGTGGTTGGTCAGTTGTTTAGGAATAAAGGCTTATTCTTCTATTGTGTTAGTGTAAAGGATAATATTATTCATATAATGATAATTTTTGGAGAAGAATTAAAACTATTGTTGTTTCGGTTAGAATCAGAAGACTTTTAATGATATATATTTATAATGTTATTTACATAATATTAAATGTATTAAGTGAAAATAATATTGGGTCATCTAAAAAGTATCCGCGGTTTTTAGATGACCCAATATTAAATAATTTTGGAATAAGATAAGGTGTGACAATTATTGACCACCGTAGTGCTGAAATGTAACATGACCGTAATCTGTATTGAAATGATTTAAAAATAAAATTTAATTTAAAGCTAACGTTAAGTAAAATTCAAAGAATATATTAAATGCAAAAATTTTAGAGGAAGACCATGTTCTTTCCAATAATACAAACTTTTATTCACAAAATTATAGTTGTTGACCAAGTTTTGCAGTTATTAAGCAGAAAAATGACAGTCATTAACCATTATGGAAATCATCGAAATGAAGGAAAAAATGCCAAAATTGAAAAGGAGATCAATTGAAGGAAATGTTAAAAATGTTTAAAGAGATTTTCATTAATATTTTCTACTTTTCATCTATCCGGGTCTTATGAGTGAACCTCATTTTTTTAGGAATGCCTTTTTTATCATAACATATGACAAATAAATTACAGTTATTGATTATTCTTTCATTTTCGTAATTATTACACGAATTGAAAAAATAAATATGTAGGATACATTTGTAACCTTATATTGGCGATACATATATGATGAATAAGAGTTATATCATAAATTGTTTTCTAATGATATGATTAACCTATTTCAATATGTATGCTTAATTGAACTGTTAGGTATTATAATTTCACTTACGAGTTCAAGGGGATTTGAAAGTAAAAATCGGATTATAAATTGAATATTTTATTTATATATGAAGATAGAATTGATCAGCTGTTACTATGTTGTGACCTTAACTGTCTACTTGGTTTGGATTTTTATATATACACACACGGTAAGAATGATGTCCTTTGGCGCGCGGTCGAAAATAAAAATAAATATGATATTGTATATATATTTTTTATAAATTCAAATTTTTTAAAATTTATTTTATTATATGTTTTTATATTTAACTGCAAATTTAATTTTGCGATCTTGCGATATAAAATATTAATTTTATTTGCACACTGCAAATTTATAAATGCATGCAAAATTACAATGAGTTTCAAAATTACATGTAATGTTGTAATTATGCACAGAAATTTTTTACAGCATTAAAAATTTTTATGCATAATTACAACATTTTGTACATAATAAAAGTATTATTATGAATATTGGCGAGCGAGAGACACCGGGGTATTTTACTCGTATCATGATATAAAGACAAAGATATGTTTATGCACACGATAAATCATATGATAGTCGAGCGACCAATTAGAACTATCACCAAGATACGTCATTATTTCGCGATAAATGTATTATTGTATTATTTATCAGTATACTTACAGCGCTCTTTGCAATACTTTAATTGAAATGTTTATTTGAAGAATAGAACGTATCAAGTAATATATTTTAGTACTACATATGATATACTAAAATTATTATATTTTTATAATAAATGTTATAAAAAATTATTTAATTATTGTTATAAACATCATTTTATAAAAGTGATGTATAAAACCGACTTTACATAATCAATAATTCAGAATCGAGACAGAATTCTGTTCATAATTTTATTCAAAATTATCCTCCAACGCATACGGTTCAAACATTCCATTCAATACTTCGGATTCGTCTGTAGTTTCGCCAATAGCAAGAGGGGATACAAAACAAGATATATCAGATTCTGTCAAAATGTTACAAGCCCTTTCATTGCAAAACAGATTGGTTAAGTGCTTGCCTAAAATATATCTTTTCAGGCGATATTTGTAATCGAGGGCAGTAGGCTTATACGCAACACCAGTGCCTCTAATACATGAAAAAAAATTTTCAAGTACATCTTGATTTAACCTGATGACGTATTACACATTAAAGTACTTATACAAGAATACACTTCCTTAATGTACGGCAAAAATTGCTGTAAAGAACAATTACTAACAATAATGCCTTTTTGGAATGTAAACTTTTATATTTTCCGATTACCATCTCGTTTATTAATTCGGTCAATTCATGTAAAATATCATCTTGTTTTTCTAAATTAACATCATAAGCATTCTTGCCGTCATGTTTGCTGTACAATTTAAATCACAGAACTAGGTTTGTTGAACCTATATCACAGCCAACAATAGTATAACCTATATTATACAATTGTGAAATAATACACAAAAGCGTATTCTTTGTCATCGCTGTATCATAATTATAGTACAGGATTGGCCATATTCGACGGAAAGATCTGGCAAACACTGTAATTTTTGACAGAGATGTTAGATCGAGTAACGACGTTTCCCATGATTGAAAAAAAAAACATATTTCCGTCGAATGGCCAACCCTGTATATAGGTTGTTTTTCCATTTGAAAAATAAAGTACGAATCATTGCGCACTGGCATGATTTGTGTGACCCAACAACTTGCTGCAATAACTTTTCGGTCAATAACAATCTTATTATCTAAGTGAATTTCATCAAATGTTAAGATGACTAGTTTTTCATGCGTATGCATGTATTTTCCTTTATATTTTGCAAATAAGAATTGTATCTAATATACGTATATCTGGCTCTACATTAATATTAGATGCCCACCTTCTTAGCATTGAAAGACCAGAAAGAGGCATTTTCACAACATTTCTTATGTACCGGTAAGCTTTGGAACTGATGCATCGTAAAGATATAGCGTTCGCTATATTTTCTGAAGACCAGATTATGCGTGTTATGTTGGGATTTAATAACATACATATTTGGCCCGGCGTGAAAATTTTCCCCAAAGTTTCGTGCATCTTGGTCTCAATGTCTGTAGACCAATTTTGTTTCTGCAATTTTTTGTTCATTTACAATTTAAGATTCTCCCTGAAAATGTGCAATAAAAATAAATAATCTATAACTGTACATATATAAAACTAACACAATGCTGCGAAAATTAATAAATAAACTTTGCCGAAGAATGCAACAAAGAAATAAAAGGTCATAATTACTAACTTTTTTATATTTATATTTTATTATAATACATATTACATGTATTACTTTTTAAAATTTATTTTTATATATTTTAATATTTATTTATATTTATATATATTTTTGTTTATATTATATATATTTCATTCCATTATATTTTTTATTACAATATTATATTTTTATATTTATTTATATTCGAAAAAGTCATTGGTTCAAACTCCAAAATAACGTACTGTTTTCTAATAATCATTTCTTTTTTGTAATAATTAATACTTTTTTTACAAAAGAATTTATAGAAAACATAATTCTATAAATATATAAACATGTAAAAATTTTATAATTATGTTTATGTATGCACATTAGATACTATAGTACTTACATGGAGCCAACGTCTTTATTCGAGCTATGAAGATTTGTTGAAACTGATGTACTTGGTGTTACATGTTCGGTACTGTCTTTGAATACATCCGTATTCGTTGATGAATCTACCTTTTTTTTTTATGTGCACTAACGCAATCGAAATTTTTTCTGATTATCGGCAAAATCCATTTGCCATGACTGTAGATGGAGGCACTCTTCCTACAACATCGATGTCCATTGAGACATTTGACCCTTCTCCAGGTATTGGCATTATCGATTGGCACATTTATCATTGTTTGAAACGTATTTACTTTCAATGATATAAATCTTCCTTCATTAACATGATTGTGTATTTTCCACATTAAATAAATACAACGTGGGAACTGCATAGTCTTTCCATTTACGAACTCTTTTTAGAGAATATCTCAGCAATTCTATTCGCAAAGATTTTTTAAAACACGACGGTTTAAAATGTATTAAACACATTCTCCCTAAATAAAATCAAATATATGTTAAGTTATTATCGATCAGATATTTATTAAATATTTTTCAATTTATTCCTATTAAGAAAAAGTGTAACACATTGGTATTTGCAATTTGCCGAAATTCATTTTTACTACATAACCGTATAAATGCATTAGATTACAGAAAATAATTATTTCTTTTGCTGTTAAAAATAATGTTTTTCGAGACAATTTGTTGTTTAAACTTTGTAATACAATATGAAATAACAAGCATAAATCTATTCATAAATAAAAAGCAAGGAAAAGAAATCATTATTTTCTTCTTATACTATTTGTATGTATTAGTATTGTTACAAAATACAATCATCAAAATACAATCGGGAGGGAGCAATTTTTTACATATCTCGAAGATACTATTTCCCATAGCTAAAACTAGATTGTATACTTTCTTAAGACCTTATCTTTGATAACAGAAATATCTTTATTTGCGCAGACTTCACTTAATGCAGATATCTTTGTCTCTCGGAAATGAAAAATATCTCACAGTTTCGCCCGGAAGATTTTTCGTCTTCCGATAATAGTTTTTGCAGCCTTTTTCTGCGCAATTCATTATTAATGTACTTCATTAATGATCACTTTATGATAAACACACGCCACACAGGGTTACACGAGTTACTTTATATCAGCAACACTTTTCTGATTAAATACAAGACAACATGTTACAACATGTTTTTGTACCGTTCGTGATCGTGTTTTACAGCCACATTGCATGAACTCGAACCGCTCCGTAATTAACCAAAATTACTTGAATGTGACCTGGTGACGGTCACGTGCTTACTTCCTCTGTTTTATATATTCCTCTATTTTATATGTGCGCAATGGAATACCACCGGATGAGCATATGTCTTTATATCATGATTCGTGCTAGTAACAAATGTGTGAGACAGCAAAAGGACACCGCAACCCGACATCACGTCCAATTACGCTTTCTCTCTCAATCGTGCACCTTGCGCTAAGGAAAGAATATCGGAGTGCCCTCCATTACTTTCTCTCTTCGCACTCCTCGCCTCCTCCGCGTTTCCAGTAACACATATGTGTGCGCTTCGATATTAGAGAGCCTACAATCAGAGTGACGCTATATGGGTATCACTTGTGATTGATCCGCCATGTTTTAGCCATTCAGTTTTTTAAACACATTATTTTCTAAATTTTAAATTTATGCTAAAAAATGCTCAAAAATGCTTGTGACAAATTAAAAAATGATAATAAATAAACATTGTATATAAAATAATAAAACTTTTACATATATTATTTATTATAAAATTTCATTTATTTTGTACTAGTGTACATTTTGCAATATTGTATTATACATTTTGTAATATTACACATTATTTGCGCTATTAAATGCGTTAGTTTATTATCCATTCTCTGTTTCCTATATTTTAGGAGCAAAATGCATCTGTAATAATATAAAAGAAATCAAAAATTCAGAAAAATATTATATATGTATATACCATTTTATAAAATATTATATATTAAATATTATCATTCGTAATTATCATTTTATTTGATTTATACTCACAATGCAATGATATATAATTGAAAAGATTACGACAAAAAGAGAAAGAATTAAATTCGTAACCAATGTGATGACTATACATATACTTAGTACATATATTCATCTAAAAAGTATCCGCGGTACTTTGTCACTAGATATATGACCATCAACACACATCTAGTGACAAAAAACCGCGGATACTTTTTAGATGATCCAATACTTATACATATACCAAGACACTACCGTGTCTTCAGATATTATAATTAATCTGTGTATACTTTATGTTATAATACATTTTTATTTTAATATTTTAAATACATTATTTATAAAGAATAAATTACTTTACTTCACATACAGATGAATTTTTTGACGTGTCCAATTTTTATATTTGCCATTTATACTCTTTAACCAATTCATTCGGCGTTCCGTGTCTTTCAGACATATCCTTTTTTTAATGAATTGTTACAAAACGGTATTATATACGGTATATATATCCAATTATATTTCTAAAATAATTTCGATAATTTTATTTTTATCAATGTACCTTTACGTATCTACATGTCGTTCAATGTTGTTATACCTAACCCTAAAATTGACAGTCTGTTGGATAGACTGAGACCGTATATCTCTTTCTCTCTCGCAGAATTTCGTTAAAACATGACGTCATCTCTCGTATGGCGCCACTCTGATTATAGGCTCTCTATTCGATATGAGTGTGTAGTGCCACGCGCCGAACGCCATTCCTGCCGGTGCGTGTACACAAAAATTCACAGGAACCTAGTCAGAAATGATAATAGAATCGACATCGAATCAACGTCGATTCGACGTTGATTGACGTCGATTTCATTATTATTTCTGATTGGGAAATGGTCAATCACTGTATTGTGATCATTGTATACTTTATTGTAACATTTATATATTGATTTATGTTATGTATTAAAGTGTTGGTAATTTATATAAAGTATCAATAAAACATTGGATTTGCTAATACAATATGTGTAATGAGCCTTGAGCCTTACAAAAGTGACCATCATCACAGTGGGATGTTAGAAGAACACTCGACTACTCCTGTTGGGCGCCCTCTTTTTTATAAAAAATCCAATTTTTTTTATATGATTTTCAATAGTTCCACAGTTCCTAATAATTTTAGGAGATAATTCTGACCATTACAGACATAAAAATGTGATTTAAAGATATGGGGGGTTAACCTCACGCAGCTTCCTATTTTTGGAAAAAATCATGTTTCATTACGATTATGGATGGATTCCCAATAGTTCCACAGTTCTTGATCTATTTTTGAAATAGTTATGTTCTAAAAAGAAAATAAAAAGGTGATTGAATATTCAAAATAGGTACCCAATACATTGGCATAACTTCGAAAATGTAAGTTTGATCCAATTTTCTCATTGCGATTTTTTTTTAGAACTCTGCAGGATAACCCCTGCGGAGTTTATCGAAAACGATTATGGCAAAAATCCGGAATTAAAATTGTAAATGTTGCAAGCGATAATAGATGTCCCTTTCCTAATTTTGAAGTACAAAAAATGTTTTCAAAAGTTCTGACGGTTCTTTTAAGAGTTCTGGGTAGACCCCGCGGTTTTCTATCGAAAATCCTTATTACAAAATCCCGTGGAATTTAAATTCAAAAAGTTACAAGCGGTAATATGTGCCTATTTCCTAATTTTAAAGTATCAAAAAATTTTTGAAGAGTTCTGACGGTTCTGTTAACAGTTGTGTGTAGCTCCCCCGGAGTTTTATCGAAAATCATTATGACCAAAAATTGTGGAATTAAAATTAGAAAAGTTCCAAACGATAATAGTGTCGATTATTTTTAAAGCACAAAAAATTTTGTGAAGACTTCTGACAATTTCGATGAGAGTTTTGATTAGTTTCCGTGGAGTTCTATCGAAAATTCTTATGACAAAAATTCGTAGAATTAAAATAGAAAAAGTTACAAGAGATTATAGATATTCATTTTCTAATTTTGAAGTACAAAAAATTTTTTGAATAACATTACTTTAAATACGAAGCGCTACTACGGTCTGAGTGTTGAGATATTAAATTAATATATATTCATATAAATGAATTAATTTCAGAAATGATAGTTACCATGCCGATATGGTTATCGGACTTTTCCGAACGCAATCAATCTAAAATATTAATAAACCCTCCAAATTTTCCAAATTAATCTTAAAAAATTGTAATAAACATTTAAATTTTAAATTATTAAACGTTTAAATTTTAAATAATTATTAAACGTTTAAATTTTAAATAATTAAACGTTTAAATTTTTTGAAGATTTCTGATAGTTCTGTTGATAATTTTGGGTAACTCCGCGAAGTTATATTGAAAATCCTGATGATAAAATCCCGTGAAATTTAAATTTAAAATTATAAAAATAATAAGGCTCAATAAATTAAAATAAATGAAAAGAATAAAGGCTACGAGCCTAAAACAATCAACACAATATAACAATGTGCATTAAACAGTTAAAAAATGAAATAAAACATGTCATGAAATTAAAAAACGTAAAATATAATTTGACAGTCAGTAAGTGAACAAAAACAAACGTTTCGATCCCTGTTGGATCATTTTCAATGTGACGACAAGATAAAAATAGAAATGTAACGTAGATAAAATATATAGAAATTAAATAAAATTCGCGTCGCCAATCGTTTTTTCGTTTAATGTACGGTAATCGATTACCATGCGCCAGCGTTTATTACCTAATGAGTCGGGCTTCTTGGGGACTATCCAGAGGGGGGAGTTGTAGGGGGAGTCGGAAGGAGAGATGGTGCCATTATCTAGGAGAGCCTCTATTTGTTTATTTATTTCTTATGGATGGGAGGATATCGGTATTGTTTAGTGTAGACAGGATGGTTATCAGTGGTGTTTATCTTATGACGCATGGCATTTGTGTATCCCAATGGGTCGGACGGTATGTGGAAAAGATCGTTGTATTTGTTTATTAACTTATTCACGTGCGCCGTTTCCTCGTCGTTTAGGTGGTCGAGTCGTAGGACAGGTTTTTATTTGTTCTTTGCGCTCGTCCCTAGGGACGGTTTTTTCTGTGGTAGAGGCAACTTGGAATGTGCGGTCATTTTTTGCGCTATTCGGTTCCTCGTGCCCTAAGGCCGAAGCACGTCCTTCGAATAGCAAAGCGCCGCTTGTTCGCCCGTCGGAGACAATTTCGACTTCCTCGAGCTGAATTATAGGAATTTCTATTTCTTGGTCGATTTCGCTCGCATTTATTACGCTAATAAGGGCTCTACCGTCACGATTAGCTACTAACGCGCTACCTAGGTACACGTTTTCGCATATATTAATTCGTGGAACATACCCTTCCGATAATTCTGAATTGACAATTCGCACCGGAATAGTGAGACGAGATCTAGGTGGGACGATTACGGTATTTCGTTGAGTAAAAGGTATCGTGATGTCCCGCCACGTTAGAATTTTTTGTACGAAGTCGATTTTTGTGGCGCTGCATAAGAAATCCGATCCTAGGATTCCCTCTTGAGAAATTGGAAAGTCGTTCGTTACAACTTGCAAGATTATGGCGTATCCCATAAATTTTATTTCGACGGCCCCGAGAGTTTTTATATTTCCGTCGGTTATTCCGCTAAGGAGAATCGACTGCTGAGTTTGAATGCATATCTCGGGATGTAGATTGCGTATTTTTATTAAATTTGGCGCAGCACCTGTATCAATCATGAATTCTGTTGATTGTAGTAATCCGTCGGCAGAAATGACGACAGTAGGTGCGTGAGAGAAATCGCGAGGATTTAAGACTGCGATGCGTCGTTCGCGATATTGTCTGATTGGGTTTCGATCGCGCGCACCGGACAATTTTCCTGAATTCTCCCCGCTCGAGATTCGTCCGTTATTCCCGAGGGGCTCCCGGCGTTTCCCTGGTTGACCCGGGAGTTATTATATTCACGTTTCCGACATTATTCGATCTCATGGCCCGCGTTTTTGCAATATCGGCACCATTTATCGGAACGAGTATTGGTGTAGCGATCAGGGGGCGCATTGCTGCCGGCGCGATTCTCGCGGCTACGATACGGTTCAGGAGGGCGTATATCTCTAGTATATGAGTAATTTAAGTTTCTCTGGTCACCAACATTTCCTCGCGTTTCTTCGGGCCGGTATCTAGAGAGAGGCTCCTCACGTCGGGGGGTTGATTGAGCGAGAGGGCGGTAGGGCGAGCTTGCGAGAGGTAGTCGTTGAGGTACGTTTTCGTACATGTTTCGAACGTTGTATCTTTGTTTATCGAGCTCCTCCCTTTTTGCGAGGGACTTGGCTGCGGAAAATGCCTCGAATGGGTTCTCGCGGTGTTCCGATGTGAGTTGCAATCGATATTGGAGGGGGAGACCTTCGCAAAATGATCTTGCAGTGAGCGCGTCTACTTCGGCTATCCTTCGGGGATGCAGGGTTCCTCCCGTACGACGCTCGACGTCGAGAATCGCGGTACGCAAATCCTTTACTCGACTAATATAATCTAGCATATGTTCGTTTTTCTTTATGTATGACGTACTTAACTCGCCACGATATTGATCGATTGTGTTAGACGATCCGAAGGCCCCGTTTAAAAGATCTATTAGTTGAGTTACCGTATCGCATGGCTCGTCTTCCACTGCGTAATGAGCACGCCCTCTCAATTTGTTTATCAGTATTTTCGTTAGGTTCCTCTCCGAGGAGGGAGAGATGATTTCTCTAGCGCGACGACAACCCCGAATAAATTGCGATAGCGGAATATTATATCCGTCGAAAGAGGGAACGCATTCAGTGGCTTCCCGGAACGAGACCTTTGGTGGCTGGGAAGATTCCATACAGTTCTCCTGTAGGAAAGCATGGGGTTGCGATTCGAACGGACGTTGGCCGTCGGACGGCGTAAGTAGGGGATCGTGGAGTCTTACCTTATCTACATCACGACGGAGGCTATTAATTTCTCGAAATATTTCGTTCTTGAACGAAATGAGCAGTTCACAGACGTTGCCGTCTCCGTAATTACGCGATCTGTCTACGTATCCGTGCTCGGTTTCATGGTCGGCGATTCGTTCGCGGCTTGACTCTTGATTTATCGTTTCGCGGGTTCGTTCTAGGGCGCTACGCTCAGCCCGGAGTTGTGTTTTCTCGGTTTCAAGTTGTCGTGTGAGCGTGTCGCGTTCGGCCTGTAATCGCGCTTTTTCGATCTCGCGCTCTTTTCCTATTTCCGCCCGTTCCCTATCCAAGGCTGCGCCCTGTTTCCGCAAGCGTTCCTCCTGTTTCGCGAGTGCTTGCCGCAGCGCCTCCAGCTCCTCTTCGCTGAGCTATACGCCTTCGTCTCTCTTTGTTGAGCGAGTATCCATAACGGGATGCGGAAGTACAACGAGGTTAAATAATCGATTCGCGTGGTGAGATTTTATATATCATCCCACCGCTGTCACCAAAATATGTTACGTCCCAAGGTCCAACCGTTGGTAATTAATACCTGGACAAACTGGGGACCAATGGCGGGTAACAAATCGAGTTGCGCGTCCTTTCGATTAAGAAGAAACCTATGGTGTGCGAGAGCGAACCAGAGCGAGAGCGCTGATCGTGAAATTTTTAAAGTGATGCGGCGTTTGTCTTACTGTCTTTCTCGCTAGTTTAAATCCGGCTCGAAGGACCAAAAAATGTGCGAGAGCGAACCAGAGCGAGAGCGCACCGCGCGGAAAGATTCGAGTGAGAGAACGGCACAAGGTGATGTGATGCACGACAGTGAAGAGAACTCCGTTTCTTTCAATTGAACAAAAGAATTTTCTTTAATATAATCAGTTACAGAGTCAAAGAATATAATTAATTAAAAATTAGATTAACAAAATATCAAAAGCGGTCACCCTTTCCAAAATTGTATTTGGAATCGCGGTGATGGAAAATCTCGGCGATTTTCTCGGAAAGAGTCATTTTATCGCGATTTCACTAAGCGGTTAGCGCGGCGATTTAACGAAGCGGTATAGTAGCGAGACTATGATTCTAAGAACTCGAAGAACTTTTAGAAATAAGAACTCTAAGAAGTCTAAGAATTCTAAGCGGTGTAAACGGTTTAAGCAGTGTAAACTATGTAAGCAATCAGCGCAATCTGCCCTGAGGACCGGCGAGATCGAAGCATTTATTACTTCCGGTCCGGGCTTTCTTCTTGGGAGAAATCCAATTAAATTTAGCCACAATCGTAATTATCACGTGGCATTGGTTGTACAAAATTGATTGGCGCTTTCGATTCTTTTCTAGCGACGTTCAACGTAACAGTCATGCGCGACAGAAAATCCGTACGCGGGATTGGTGACAGCGCGTGACGTATTCGTCGGAGCGCGGCGCTCGCGTGCGCGAATCGAATTGTTCTAGAACTTTCGATGTTCCGTTGCCGGTGCCTGTTTGCGTGTACCGAATTGTTTTGAAAAGGCTAAAGAACAATGAATCTCTGACTTTGATGAGGCTTAAAGTCAGGCTCGAGATGAAATCACGAGCTCGCCTTGTGCGTGCGTTCAATAACAATTACTGTCGGTCGACCGAAGGAATTCTTACCTTTTTTTTGAATTACCGATCTCGAACATATGGTAATACCTTCATGAATCTTGCTGGTGGTTCGGTCCGTGGTGCGGGACGCGCGGCTCAGTCTGGACTCTGGTTGGTCAGGCTCCTTGTAGGTGCTCGATGATTGGCCGGCGCTGATTCCGCTCGTTCACACACACGATCTCCAAGTTAAACGATAAACGTATACGCGCGGCGGCGTTTATTGTAAAAGGAGAGGTTTCGTCAAATATTAATATATATACGTACTTATAATTGCTCAAAAGTAATTAGTGTATTTTATAACTTCTACAGTTGCTACACACATATCCAGACTTATGTTATAACTATTTATAATAATTAGACGCGGTTAACTAGGAAGATTAAATAAGATGTACCTATGATTAGATTGGATTGCTCACGCGAGTAGAATTTAGGAATTTAACTAGAAATCGCGATACTCTGGAAGAGACCGTTTCTCTTCGACCAGACCCGACCCCGGGAAGTTTTGAACTACTCCTCAAAAACTCGCTGCTCGCGAGAACAAGTCCCGTTTTTAGAACCCGAACGCTTTCAGGAAAAAGGTGCCCCTCCATGCTGGTAGGGCGCGTGAGGTGGGGAGAAGATGTCAGGGGCGGTCCCTGCAGTTCTAGTGCCCCGTCGGTTATTGAAGTAAGGAAAAATTTGTAATTTGGCCAGGGACATTCCTGGACAAGTTTTATAAGTACCGCTGACGTGACACTACCTATCCTCGAGATCGTTTCCTATTGGTCTCTGAATCCTAGTAATTTTTATGTCTGCTTATTTATACCTATTAACAGAAAAATATTACATTTATATAATAAAAACAACCTCTCACAATCAGCCCCCTTGGTTTTATTGATCCATGGTTGACATAAATTTCTTTACATTTTTTAGTAAAGTGGAGCCACTTAAGGGTTTAGTCAAACAATCTGCTCTCATGTTATCTTTTGGCTCATGTCTAACGAGAATGTTCTGTTCTTTCACTGTCTCTCGGATGTATTGGCATCTTCTATTCATTAGTTTAGATTTTGTTTTGAAATTTCCACTGTGCGAGAGCGCACCGCGCGGAAAGATTCGAGTGAGAGAACGGCACAAGGTTGATATGATGCACGACAGTAAAGAGAACTCCGTTTCTTTTAATTTAACAAAAGAATTTTCTTTAATATAATCAGTTACAGAGTCAAAAAAATATAATCAATTAAATATTAGATTAACAAAATATCAAATGCGGTCACCCTTTCCAAAATTGTATTTGGAATCGCGATGATGGAAAAATCTCGGCGATTTTCTCGGAAAGATTCGTTTTATCGCGATTTCACTAAACGGTTAGCACGGCGATTTTACGAAGCGGTATAGTAGCAAGACTATGATTCTAAGAACTCGAAGATCTTTTAGAAATAAGAACTCTAAGAAGTCTAAGAATTCTAAGCGGTGTAAACGGTTTAAGCGGTGTAAACTATGTAAGTAATCTGCGTAATCTGCCCTGAGGACCGGCGAGATCGAAGCATTTATTACTTCCGGTCCGGGCTTTCTTCTTGGGAGAAATCCAATTAAATTTTGCCACAATTATCACGTAATTATCACGTGGCATTGGTTTTACAAAATTGATTGCCGCATTCGATTCTTATCTAGCGACGTTCAACGTAACAGTCATGCGCGACAGAAAATCCGTGCGCGGGATTGGTGACAGCGCGTGACGTATTCGTCGGAGCGCGGCGCTCGCGTGCGCGAATTGAATTGTTCTAGAACTTTCGATGGTCCGTTGCCGGTGCCTGTTTGCGTGTACCGAATTGTTTTGAAAAGACTACAGAACAATGAATCTCTGACTTTGATGAGGCTTAAAGTCAGGCTCGAGATAAAATCACGAGCTCGCCTTGTGCGTGCGTTCAATAACAATTACTGTCGGTCGACCGAAGGAATTCTTACCTTTTTTTTGAATTACCGATCTCAAACATCCCGCCCGCCTCGTCATCTCCGTGATGATATATGTATAAGGTTACGCATTGAGATTACAAAAAAAACAGTAAACGCGAAAATAAAACAAGCGATACAATACAATGAATTCGTGGAAGAACTTGAGCCGTAAACGAGAGTTATCTGATAAATAACATTGACGAAATGATTCACGAAAGTACACGCGATCAATTCAAGCTCTTCTTTACATTTGATGCACTGTCGTGCGAGATAAACGCGTTAGCCTCTTCTGGCAATAAAACTAATTTGACTAGAGGACGAATTAATTCGGATGAGGCGGTTTTGACTGTGATCACTCGCACTACGCCGTCGTCTCCAGGATGTAGCTGCGTGATCCGCGCCAGAGGCCACTTATTTGGCGGTGAGAGCTCGGAACGAAGCATGCATAGCGATCCAAGGCGTGGTGGCAAAGCGTCCTTGGTCCATTTCGGTCTGGTAGCCAGAGTGTGTAAATACTCGCGTGACCATCTCTGCCAGAAGTGGTCTCGCATTCGCTGAATAAGTTGCCACCTGGAAAGCAAATTCTCCTTCTCGCCCGACAAGGACGGCTCAGGAATGGCCAGCAGTGATGCCCCAATGAGCAGGTGACCTGGTGTCAGAGCCGTGAGGTCGTCGGAGTCGTCTGAGAGGGCATGCATGGGCCGGGAGTTCAGGCATGCCTCCACTTGTGCGAGCAGGGTGCTCATTTCCTCGTAGGTGAGCCTGGTTTCGCCGATGGTTCGGCGCAGGTGATACTTAGCCGATTTCACGGCCGCCTCCCAGAGTCCACCAAAATGAGGTGCCGAAGGGGGATTGAAATGCCAATGTATTCCCTCCGATGTAGCTACGTGTGCGATCTTTCGTCCTTCTGCTGAGGAGGCTCGAAGCATCTCGCGAAGTTGCCGGTCGGCGCCCAAAAAATTGGTGCCGCAATCAGAGTATATGTCCGAGCACTGTCCTCGGCGAGATGTGAATCGACGGAGAGTAGCCAGGAAGGCGTCGGGCCTTGTAAGCTGAAACAGTCTCAAGGTGAACGGCCTTGGATCTAAAACAAACAAAAACTGCGATGAATGCTTTGTGAACGCTGTGCCCCCGCCCTTTGCTCGTCCTGATGAAAATAGGCCCGGCGTAGTCGATGCCCACGTGAAGAAATGGGCGTGCAGGAGTCACTCTCCCTGGAGGAAGGTTCCCCATTTTCGGTTGCGGAGTGGCAGCCCTCCACCGAGTGCACGTCACGCATTGATGCAGCCATCGCTTGACTACTGCTCGACCATGTGGAATCCAGAATCGGAGGCGAAGCAATCCCAGGGTCATCTGGACTCCTCCGTGAAGAGTACGGCGATGGTAGGCTTCCACCAGCAGGCGAGTGAGCCATGACCTTGGAGGCACGATGATCGGATGTCGCTCGTCGAACGACAGCGCTGCGTGCTTAAGGCGCCCTCCAACTCGCAGAACTCCGTGCTCGTCCATGCACGGGCTGAGGGTTCGCAGATGGCTGGATCTGGCAAGGTCGCGTTTGTCTTCGAGAGCTGCTCTCTCCTCTTGGTAATGCCGTGACTGCACTATGCGTATCCACCTGATGAGCGCCGCGTCGAGTTCGGCTGGGAGAAGCGCCGACCCGTTGTGCTGACCGTCCACAGAACCGACCGCGTGACCGCGGTGACGCCAACGCACGCACCAGGAAGTCACTCTGAGCAGCCGGAGAAGCGACGAGAATCTGAGCAGTTCTTCCGGCTCGAGGTTGCTCCTGACGACTGCTGCGAGTGTTGTGGCCCGCCGCTCTGGTACGTCCTTGATGGGCTCCAGGTTGACGCTTGGCCATAATGTCGAATTCCCGCACAACCAGGCGGGGCCCGTCCACCATAAGGAATGGCTGAGGAGCTCGCTTGGTGTCAGTCCCCGGGAGGTACAGTCGGCAGGGTTGTCCTTTCCCGGGACGTGATGCCATTGAGCCTCTGGAAGCTGCTGCTGGATTCGTGACACCCTGTTGGCCACGTATGTTTTCCAGCGCGAGGCGTGACCTCGAATTCAGTGGAGCGTGACCTTGGAGTCTGACTACAGGATCACTGGCGTTGTCGCCAGGTTTAGCACAGAGCGCGTGTGCACGAGCACGCTTGAAAGCAAGGCGGCGGCGCAGAGTTCGAGTCGCGGGAGAGAAACGAGCTTGATCGGCGCGATCTTGCTTTTGGCGGTCAACAACAGAGTCTTCGTTTGGTTGTTTGCGGTGATACGGAGGTACACCACGGCGGCGTAACCTCTTTCGGACGTGTCTGCGAAGCCGTGCAGTTCGAGTTGAGAGTTCGTATCGCCGGTGCCGAGCCAGCGGCCGACTTTGAGCTTCTCAAGCAGTGGAAGTTCTTCCCAGAGCCGCTTCCACTTTCCAGCGATGGTTGACGGCAATGGTGCGTCCCAATCTAGCTGTTGCAGCCAGGCCGATTGAATTAGAATTTTAGCTTGAATGGTCACTGGAGCTAGCCATCCGAGCGGGTCGAAGAGTCGAGTGGTCTCCGACAGCAGACTTCTCTTGGTGAACGTGACGACGGTGCGACGAGGAACAGAGAAGGCGAATTCGTCCCTGGTTGGATACCAGCGCAATCCCAGCGTTGAGTGGTTCTCTAGTTCCCACGACCGCGAATCTCTGGTGAGACAGTACTCAGACGGAATGTCGCGAAGCAGCTCCTGGCAGTTGGCGGCCCACTTTCGGAGAGAGAACCCGCCCGCCATGCAGAGGTTGCGTAGCTCGATTTGAAGAGCGATCGCATCGTCTTTCCTATGCGCTCCGGTTACGACATCGTCGACGTAGCAATCGTGTCGCAACGCATTCGCGCCGCGAGGGAAACGCGGTCCGTCGTCATCGGCGAGTTGACGCAGCGTGCGAATGGCGAGAAATGGCGCGCAAGCGAGACCGTAAGTAACGGTCTTCAACGTAAACTCGCGTATCGGTTCGTCGATGCTGTGGCGCCAAAGTATGCACTGATGCCTATGGTCGTCGGGGTGCACAAGAATTTGCCGATACATCTTCTCGATGTCGGCCACCAGCGCGTACCGGTGCCACCGCCACCGCAGAAGTACGTTCGCGAGGGGTGGCAGCAGGTTAGCCCCCACCAGCAGCTGAGTGTTAAGTGACTCACCTGACCTTGTACGCTGTGATCCGTTGAAGACGACCCTCAACTTAGTCGTGGTGCTGGATTCACGAAGGACGCCGTGATGCGGAAGGTAGCACCGATCTTCGCTGGAATTCGGAGGTTCTGGCGCCAATTCCATGTGACCTTGATCCTCGTAGTCCTTCAGGAAGGTAGAGATCGCCGAATCGTGCGTCTCTTTCACATCGTCGCTCCATGGTGACTAAGAGTCATTGAGCAGGTCTTCGCGTCTCAGCCAGCGTCGTCGGCGGAGATGCAAAAGGTAGTCGCACTACGTACCGTCCTTCGGCAGTGCGTTGGTGCTGCAGCGCGAAGATGTCCTCGCATTGCTGCTCTTTTGGCGTGAGTGCGACGGGAGCAGGCACCTCTCGTTCCTGCTCCCAGAAGCGGTGCACGAGGTCGGCCAGCTCATGATCGACGGTGTACTGAAGCGAGTGGCGTTGTGCTGAGTTGGTTACTTGGTCGCAACCTCCCGATAAGATCCAGCCGAGCAGTGTCTTTTGAGCGATAGGCGCTTGGGGGCCTCCCTTGCGGATATCCTGGAGAATGATTGAGCATACTTCCGCTCCAAAAAGTAGCTCAATAGGATCGTTGGCTGCGTAGTCTGGATCAGCCAATTGGAGCCCCTTTAGATGTGGCCACTCCATTCTGGTCCTTGCTTGAGGGCCTTGGTAAAGCGAAAGGCGTAGCAGAATAAAGGCTCCGACGGTGAAGTCGGTCCCTGTTGTTAACGAGGTCACCTTGAGAGTCACCTTTCCCCTGCTGGGCCCGGAGCTTTTGCCGCTGATGCCGATGATTTCGATTGCGGATCGAGAGCGTGGCAAGCGTAGGCGCTGGACCAGAGCCTCGGAGATCAGAGAAATTTCGGAACCTTGGTCGATGAGCACGCGTGTTTTATGCCGATTGCCGTGACGATCAGCGACGGAAACTCGCGCAGTTGCGAGCAAAATAGCCTTGTGGTTGTCGCGGCGCACTGCCGACAGTGAGCTGACCTCTTGAGTTTTCGGTGTAACGTACGCGTCGTGTAACATCGAGTGGTGACGAGACTTGCACGTAGTACACGTCCTCGTCGACTGGCATTTTGCGAAGGTATGAGAGCCGAGACAGTTGAAGCACAGCTTGTGAGTTTCGGCGACGGCCTTGCGGTCGACAGCGGATTTCTTCTTGAATTCTTCACACGCCATCACGTGGTGCTTACTCTTGCATAGGACGCATTGAGAAGACTCGGTGTGTTTCTTGACGTGATGCGACTTGGCGGATCGCGACGGGTTGTCGGAGACCTTGAGCGATTTTGGTTTGGCGGCTTTGAGGGTACGTGCCCTTTGGTTTATGAAGTCCATCAGCTCTTTATGAGTGGGCATGTCGCTCGAGGCGCTTGAGAGTGACTCCCATTCCAGGCGAGTTCTTGGATCGAAGAGCTCGACGACAAGATGATTTAGTATATCGAAGCCATGAGAGCCGATAGGCCTTTCAATGCTCTCCTGACCGTTGACTACCCTGGTCACGGCGTTGAAGATGCGGTTGAGCTCCTCCTCAGTTTCGTTCTTCATCTTAGCCACGGCGGTAAACTTGGAGAAATTGGAGCGTGATAACTCTCTCTTATTTTCGTACTGTGCGCTCAGCAGCTCCCATGCGCGTGGATAGTTGTCTTCGGTCACTGCTAACGGTCGAATCAGTTCATTAGCAGGACCCTTCAGACAAGTTTTCAGGTAATGAAATTTCTCGATTGCTGAGATTGATGAATTGTCTCCCACAATGGATTGGAAGAGGTCTCGGAATGTAGGCCAGTCTTCGTATGCGCCAGAGAACGAATTAATCTTGAGGCGAGGCAGCGACGGTTTTCCGAAAGACACTTCACCTTCTGTTTTGGAAGGTGAACTCGATTCCTTCGCCTTGAGTTTCCGAACATAGTCGAGAAGGAGACTTCGTTGCGTGACGTACGTCACTCTCGCTGAGTTAGCGACTCTGGTCGAGTTGTATTCGCTCTCCGCGAATGCATCTTCAAGATGCTCTATGATGAGTTCATGCTGAGCCTCAAATTTCGCCCACAATCCATTCAGAAGACCGACGAATGTCTCAGCGGCTGCCAGCGTAATGTTCGCTGCGCCGAGCTCTTCCAGATCTGATACTGACTGAGCCATGCGATCGCGAAGGTCGTCTTGCTTCGTCAGCAAATTCTGCAGTTTCTTACCCATCACTCACTTTTACTCTTCAGCACTAGCAAACTGAACGCGATGCACTCGACACTGCGGATGCCGGCGAGAATCCGGCTCGAAGGACCAGAAAATGTGCGAGAGCGCACCGCGCGGAAAGATTCGAGTGAGAGAACGGCACAAGGTTGATGTGATGCACGACAGTAAAGAGAACTCCGTTTCTTTTAATTTAACAAAAGAATTTTCTTTAATATAATCAGTTACAGAGTCAAAAAAATATAATCAATTAAATATTAGATTAATAAAATATCAAATGCGGTCACCCTTTCCAAAATTGTATTTGGAATCGCGGTGATGGAAAAATCTCGGCGATTTTCTCGGAAAGGTTTTCGTTTTATCGCGATTTCACTAAACGGTTAGCACGGCGATTTTACGAAGCGGTATAGTAGCGAGACTATGATTCTAAGAACTCGAAGAACTTTTAGAAATAAGAACTCTAAGAAGTCTAAGAATTCTAAGCGGTGTAAACGGTTTAAGCGGTGTAAACTATGTAAGTAATCTGCGTAATCTGCCCTGAGGACCGACGAGATCGAAGCATTTATTACTTCCGGTCCGGGCTTTCTTCTTGGGAGAAATCCAATTAAATTTTGCCACAATCGTAATTATCACGTGGCATTGGTTTTACAAAATTGATTGGCGCATTCGATTCTTATCTAGCGACGTTCAACGTAACAGTCATGCGCGACAGAAAATCCGTACGCGGGATTGGTGACAGCGCGTGACGTATTCGTCGGAGCGCGGCGCTCGCGTGCGCGAATTGAATTGTTCTAGAACTTTCGATGGTCCGTTGCCGGTGCCTGTTTGCGTGTACCGAATTGTTTTGAAAAGACTACAGAACAATGAATCTCTGACTTTGATGAGGCTTAAAGTCAGGCTCGAGATGAAATCACGAGCTCGCCTTGTGCGTGCGTTCAATAACAATTACTGTCGGTCGACCGAAGAAATTCTTACCTTTTTTTTGAATTACCGATCTCAAACATCCACCATTAGCTAGTCTGACGGCGTTCAAATTGTCGCATCTCAGTTCACACTGTATCTCATTCGATAATCCAATCTTTTGCAATAGTTTGGCAGTCCATGTAAGCTCGTTTACTCCTTCTAACATTGCCTCTAATTCACTTTCTGTGGAAGATAATGCAACTCTCTTTTGTTTCCTGCATCTCCAATGTACTAAATCTCCATTCCAATAAAGTAGGATTCCATTGAACGATTTGGCATCTTCTGTTCTGTCCCACGACGCATCGGTTTCGCATTCTAATTTTTTAATTTTTCTTTGCTTCCCAAACTGTAGTTGATAATTGATAGTTCCTTTCAAATATCTAAGGATCCTCTTCAGTCCCGTCATGTGTATTGTTCTTGGGTCAGTATTGAATTGTGATAAGCAACTTAATGCGAAAGACAGATCTGGTCTGGTATGGACGCTTAAATACATCAGTCGTCCCATTAATTCTTGATAAATTCGGACGTCTACTCTTTCGCTCTCTTTGTACTCTTCCATTTTTACGTTTAAATCCATTGGAGATCTTACGATGTTACATTCTTCCATCTCGTATAATTCAAGTAATCTTTTTATATAATTCTTCTGATCTACATACACCTTGCCTTCTTCTTGTGTCACTTCCATTCCGAGTACAGTTTTTGCTTCTCCGAGATCTTTAATTTCTATATACTGTTCAATCTTTTTCATGAATCCTTTTTCGAATTCATCATCGCTTGATACTGTTATCATATCATCAACGTGAATACCGCAATATACGAATCTATTTTTTTCTATTGCATAGAATAAACACGGATCTTCTTTAGAATATTTCATTCCGCATTTAATCATAATCTCTGTTAGAAATTCGTTCCAACATTTTCCGGCCTGTTTGAGACCATAAATGCTTCTTTTTAATTTACACACTTTTTCGTGGTTTTCTTGGATCCCATCTGGTAGTTCCATGTAAATCTCTTCCTTTAACTTCCCGTGTAAATATGCGGTTTTTACATCGTAAATCTTCATTCTTCTCTGTTTTTGGGCAGATATACTGAATAGCAATCTTATTGTTTCAGTTTTTACCTCACAGGAGCGAATGTCTCATCATAATCCACTCCAGGACGTTGTCCGCACCCTTGGGCCACCAATCGTGCTTTATATCGTCGCTGTCCATTTGGATCTTCCTTGATGTTGAATACCCATTTGCTCTTGATCACTTTCTTATTTTTAGGTCTAGTTACAGTGTTCCATACTTCATGTTTTTCCATTGATTTTAATTCTTCAAATATTGCCTGTTTCCAATGTACCCATTCACTTGATTGTTTCGCTTCTTGAATATTCTTCGGTACTTCATTCTCCATTGTCATCAATGCCATCTGTTGCCCTTTGATTCTCTCAGACCTTCTAAGATTTCTGTATTCCCCTTCTTCCATTTGTTCCTCTCTCATTTGTTGTTTTCGAGCTTCTATCATTTCTTTTGTAGTCCCTTTTGGTCTTCCTCTATTTTTCTTTTCCATCTGTTGTATTTCTGTTTCCATATCTTCGTTCTCTGATGTGATGTCATCGCTCTCATTTTCTGAAGATTCTCCTACAACTGCGTCTTCATATTCACTGCTTTCGTCTTCTGTTCTTGCATTTTCTTCATTTTCTTCGATCCCTTCTTCTTCTCTAGTTTCTTTTTCATCTTTGTATTCTAATCCTATAACTATTAATTCTTCTTTCTTAATTTTTTTAGAATTTTCGGTATTTAATAACTCACATCCGTTCCTAGTCTCATCAAACCTTACATCACAATCAGCTTTTACTTTTCCATTTTCGGGAATGTATATTCTGTACGTATTGTTCATTGCATATCCAATAAATATTCCTATAATAGCTTTCAGGAATAGGGATCAAACTTCTTTCTTTGTGGTTCCTTGTTTAATAAATATGTTACGCATCCGAATCTCCTCATATATTTTACATTCGGTCTCCTACCATTCCAAATTTCATAGGGTGTCTTCCCATGCACAGATGTCTTGCTTCTATTTTTTATATGCACTGCTGTACACGCTGCTTCAGCCCAAAAAACTAGCGGCATTTGTGAGTCTGTCATCATTGTTCTTGTCATTTCTATTATTGACTTGTTAGCTCTTTCTACCACACCATTACACTGGGGTGTTCTTGCCGGGCTTAATTCGTGTTTTATTCCTTTCTGGCTGAACCACTCTTGTAAGTTCTTTCCTACGAATTCTCCTCCATTATCAGATCTGATAGCCTTTAACTTCATTCCAGTTTGATTCTCTTTCAGTAAAATTAGCTTCTTTAATTTTTCACCAGCTTCATTTTTTTCTTTTAAAAAATCGATAAATATTACTCTCGAATAGTCGTCGATAATGGTAAATATGTATCTCTTACCGCCATATGACGACGGATTTATGGGACCTACTAGATCTATATGCCATAGTTCCATTATTTTGTTGGTTTTTCTATGTGTTAATCTGGGATGCGCTTTACGGCACATTTTTCCTTCCACGCATGTCTCACATTGACTTATCTCCTTGTCTGTTTCTTTTAATCCTGTCACTAGATCTTCTTTTTTCATTTCTTCGATGATCTTCTTGCTTGTGTGTCCGAATCTCTCATGCCAAATGTCCATTTCTTCTGTTCTCGCTGCTGTTTCATTTTTTATCACAGACGATTTGACATAGTACGCATTCTCCTCCCTGACGGCTGTCATTTTTATCTCATCCTTGTTCCTGTAAACAATGGCTCCATATTTATCAAATTCTACTTTGTAACCATGATCGGTGATTTTTGCTACCGATAATAAATTTATATTAATGTCTGGTACACGTAATACATTTCTTAACCGTATCCTATCTTCATTAAAATTCTGTTTTATTACTATTTCACCTCGACCATCTGAGGTTAATTTTTTTCCTTCTTTGTCAGCCAAGGTAATGTCTCTTGTATCGTCCTCTATATTATCAAATACGACTTTATTGCTTACCATATGACTTGTTGCACCTGAATCTAATAGCCATATATAACCTTTTTTTATTTCATGCTCAGGCTCTTTATTTACTTTTGTTGTACTCACGTGTCATCGATCTCTTACAGTTAATACCGCTTCATCTGTAGTTTTTAATGTACTTTCATTATATCCTTGACTACGTCCTCTTCCTCTTCCTCTTGAGATTCCTCTAAATCCTCTTCCACGTGAAACGTTTCTCTTCTGTTCTCTGCGATCAACCGCGATGTGATTGTATCCCTGGCAATTAAAGCACTTCTTCCTGTTACGACATTCGCTTGATTTGTGACCACTCATTCCGCAATTGCAGCATGTATAGTTATTTCTTGATTTATCTCTGGCTTTTCTTACATATTCTTCTTTCGATGTTTTTTCATCTTTATGTTTGTCTCTTCGTATTTCCTCTTGTTTTAATGCATATCTTATGTCATTTATTGTTAGCTCTCTCTGTGTTTCAAACACTCGTACATTCTGATCGAATTCAGATTTTAGTCCTCGTATAATATACATCCTCAATTCGTAATCCTCTATGTTTTTACCGAGTTGTCTGCATTGGTTTCTCAAAGCCTCAGCTCTATTAACGTACGCATCTACACTTTCGTCCTTATTCATTTTTATCAATTCACTTAATGATCTCGCCTTCAACTGCTCAGTTTCCGCTGCCATATTGTTTTTAATTAGATTCCATAATTTATTTGCATCCTTTTCGTGACTGTACTTCAATAATTGAGCTTTACTCATCCTATTTATCATGACTGTACGTGCGGCGTAGTTATCGTTGTCCCATTCATTCCATAGCTTAAATTTTTCCGCATATCTTTCATCATCTTCTTCTGATTTGTCTGTTGGCCTCACATTCATTACTTTTTTCCAAAGTTTCTTTGCCCTTAAGATTCCTTCTATTTTTTCGCTCCACAGGAAATAATTCGTGTCGTCAAGCGGTTCCACACAACTCAAATTCCAATTTTCAGCCATATTGAAAATGCGTCTTTCTTATGCTTATGCAAACTCACGATATTCGATAGCCTCACTCGGATACACTAAGCCAAACCACGGATACACTAAGCCAACCACGCTCTGCTACCAATTTGTGAGGAAAGGAGGCTATCGATAAAGAATATCTCCTGATTTAACTACGTAATAAAGTAAACTCTTTAATGGCTGTGAATGTACGATACATCGCACTCGTGTGTATACAAGGAATAATATATATAGAAGGGCGTGTCCAGAGTTGCCAACAACGAAGTTGTCAAGTCACGATCTCGTACTGCCATCTACCTATCCTCGAGATCGTTTCCTATTGGATCTCTGAATCCTAGTAATTTTTATGTCTGCTTATTTATACCTATTAACAGAAAAATATTACATTTATATAATAAATACAACCTCTCACAGTATGCATGTATAAACGTATGTATAAACGTATGTATAAACGTATGTATAAACGTATGTACGTATGTATAAACGTATATATAAACGTATGTATAAACGTATGTATAAACGTATGTACGTATGTATAAACGTATGTATAAATGTATGTATAAACGTATCTATAAACATATGTATGCGTGTATAAACATATGTATAAACGTATGTACGTACGTATAAACGTATGTATAAACGTATGTACGTATGTACGTGTGTATTAACGTATGTATAAACGTATGTATAAATTCGTGACAAAGAAAATACGTAGAAAGACTTGATAAAAAGTGTCGCAACATGTTCGAAATTCTTGGAAAAAGGGGGGAGGACCTGTCTTCTCTCATCGATTCCAGAAGTATTACCATTTACACGGATGCAATCAGTTTTACGATACCCGCTTGTACGAACGACTGAAAAAATGTACGCTAAAGAGAACAGTGCATCGTGTGATGTGAAGAAGGAATATAACATGTAAGTTCCAACGTTCTATACATAAAAGAAACGTTTTTTAACATTATGTATGTACACAGTACGGAGCATCGTGCAGTGCGTTTACTGAGCAGACGTTACGATCTGACGAATACGGGCTACAAATTTTTGGAAATTGGAATCAACGTTGGCCCACCGAGTTACGTGGAGATCGTCCTTGGAGATCATCGCGGACACGAATTATCGCTATCTCTCGAAACATGGAAGAGCCTCTACGAGCAGCGAGGAAATATTTATAAGCTGTTTCGAAATGAATACAAGGATAATTTTATAAGCGTTGGACCGCTAATCATCAGTGTTTTCATGCTGAACTATGCTACGATCGTATGTCTCGATTCTTCATCGGTACGCATTATGATGACCGAAACGACGCTACGCCGTATGTTTGACTTTAACGGGTGTGTCGATGTAACATTCGAACGATTAGCTCGACTCATCGATACGGTAGATACCAAGTATACGCGATTCTCCAACATCGCATCTGAGAACATTATATGTGATTGCGACATTTTCAATGGACAGCAGCTCATTGATTGTGAACTGTTAGCTTTAGTTTTTAATAAGTACGAAAACCGATGTAATAAGATGTAAATAAAACATTTTTGTTCGCCTTATTTCATGTGTATTGTCTTTTACTTCCCATCCTTTGCCTCGACGCGCCAGGAAAAACCATAAAAATTGAAAAAACTGTATCATACAAAAGAAATTCGTACTCTATTAATTCTTCCATCCTTTCTTCACTCGTAGCACGCGCGCTCTATCTTTCTCTAACATGCAAGCCTTTATTATCGATACATTTTTAAAGAAAAGAAAAATATGTCATGGTCAAATTCAAACCTTTATTATCAATGCATTTTTAAAGAAAAACATGGTCTAATTTTGATAACAAAAAAAAGGAGCCCTATTGTGTAGGAGCCCTATTGTGTAGGAGATTAGACCTTTCCCCTTCTTTCCCCCGCGTTAGGTATTCCCCGCGCCCACAAGTACTTCCCCGCACCCCGCATTCCCCTCTAGCCCCATGGCTTAGAACCCGCCTAGTATTCCTACTGATATATATATATACATATATATATATGTATGTATATACCTCTAATTATTCTGCATATTAAAGTATTAAGGTGATAATGTCAAAAAACCAATAGATTAACGAGATATTTTACATTTTACATTTTTTTTTGGCACATATTGTTAAATAACTCGTAAACTATTAACTTTTTGATAATCGTACCTTAAAACTTTTGGTGGAAAAAAAACATATCGTTGCTTTAAAAAAATCGATAATTTTTTAAATAAGCAATTATGTGTTTTCTTTCCACCAACTTATCTTATTGTTCTATTCGTAAAAGTATTAAGGTTAATATTTTTACGAATGAAAGATTAACTGTGTGAAATTCGCACATTTTGCATCGATCGCATATTATGACTATAGTTTACATTGAATTCTATGATAAAAATATATTTTGCTTAGTACTTCTCGTAGATACGTGTCTTAAGGTTTAATTATAACAATTACGATTTTATTTTATTTGTTTACAGGCATGTTCATTTACAATTATGCCTTATATCACGCAAACTAAACAAAGTATTTAACATACAAATGTCACTATATATATTTCTATACTTATTACAAACTACTACCTTTGGTATCTATATACATTCGATTCTTAAGAATATACCTGATACGAGAGAGAAAGTATGGACATTTCAATGTATGTTATTCTATTTAGATTCAAATTTTATTTTCATTCTATATAGCATTTTATTTCTCACATTAAACTACATATATCAAACTGTTTATTATAAGATATAGTAGAATTAAAAAATATTATTAATAATTTATATTAAATAATAAAATAATAAACATAAGCAATAATTTTGCAGAAATGTAATTATACATACATTAAGTTATTACCGAAATAATATATTCTTATTTATTGAATGTACAAATTTTTAATTTTACAAACTTTCATATTGTCAAAAACCATTTCAGATAAACGAGACAATAACAATTCTTCAGAAATTATCCAATTATGATCTTGATGAGGACTTACGTGAACAGGTAAATAATTACAACAAAATTTTAACTATTTTACGCGTTATTTTACTAGCGCTCTGGAAATTCGGACATCTGTACAAATTTTATCGAATGATTACGTAAAAAATTGAGGCATTATACATATATATATGTATATGTAAAACTGTGCAATTGTATTATATTCTTATATATTTTAAAATATTTATGCACACTATGCATACTAACACCATGATATGAGTAGGGATATAAGCTTTATAAATCTTTTTTATTTTATATGTCAAAAGTAAATATTTGAAATTTGATCTATTATACTATCAATGTTCTAGAAAATAAACACTATGCATTTTGACATATAAAATTAAAAATAATTTATAAAACTTTTGCAATTAATGTTAAATTGTTAATATAAGTGCAAATAGCAAATACCTGAAATATATAAAAGAATACACTGTTAAATTCATATAATGTTGAATTATATTCAATTTGAAATATTTTAAATCATTTCTATGTCTCTACTGATTTTTCATAATATGCCTTTAACTAAAATAATGGAGTTAAATGATTCAACTCAAGAAAATATATCGAATTGGTCTCAAATTTAATTATTAATATAATATTATTTACATTGAATCTGAAAAATGGATTGGTTTTGACGCAATTAATTGAAGTAAAATATATCAAAATGTTATTAACTTATAGGATTGAATTGCTTCTAATTGATGTCCAAAGAGGTAACATGATTGATAATTTATAATTGGACATCGGATTTTTTATGCAGATATTTTTTGCAGACATCTAAAATATGTAAATTTTCACAACTATGTAAATCTGCACAATATACACAAATAAAAATGTATTATTAGAATGCTTTTGCAATAAGAGATTTTTATTTTGATATTACTTTCCAATCTTTTTAAAAAAATATTGCATAAGAATCCGATGTCTATAAATTATAATGTCTTAATTTTTTACGTAGCCATTTGTTAGAAATTTATGCGAGCAGTATCCAAACTTTCATGAAAGATAGTATATGTCTAACACCTTTACCAAATTATTTATTTCAATTAGATTTTACGTTGCAAGTAAAACTAAAGAAGGTAAAATTTGGCATCAGACTTTTCCATTTTGGGTATAATTGCATTCGTCAGGTATGTCCTACAATGAATAAAAGCATAAGCATATAATAAACGTGTACATATATAATAGAACAAATTTACATATCCAATTCAAAAATATTAGTAAATTACTAATATCTAATATCTTATAAATATCTATGGCAACATAACATTGAAATCGTTTCTCAATTAACTGCATTTGTATATTTTTCATTGTTATTCTATATATTCAAAATCTTATTTTACATTAATTGTTCTTAATTTAACACAAACATTTTCATTTTAAATATAATGAAAACATATTTTTTCAGACATATAGCACAGCTTTGAGCTTCGTTATAATTGTAATGCAGGTATATATAATCCATAATAAATCTTTTATCTTCTATAATGCATAAGAAAAATGGTTTGATTTTATATATATATATATAATCAAACCATTTTTCTATATGCGCGCGCGCGCGCGCGCGCGCGTGTGTGTGTGTGTGTGTGTATAGTTTGAAATCAACGTACATACACGTATGTACTATCTCGAAATTCACGAATCAGAATATCACAGTAAGAAAGTTTCCAAAAAATTAATTTAAAAAATTATTAGTGACATTTCTAATAAAAAATTATTAGTGACCTTAACAAATTTATTTTAAAATAGTGCTGGGATTTATTTGCATTTCAGCCAATTTTCAACTTGGTTCCTGTCCTTATTTCATCAACCTGCGAGTAGCCTAAAAATGCTGATTGGCTGTTCGCAGGTTGATGAAATAAGGGTAGGAAACAAGTTGAGAATCGGCCGAAATGTGCAAGCAAATCCCATTACTGTTTTAAATAATAGTTTGTGAAATAATAAAGGGTAAGGTTTAAATATGATCAAGTACGTTTACACGGACGATGTTTAAACGCAGAAGTGTACGCTTACTAATCCTGTCGTATACGTCGATTTATGAACAGTCTAAAGTTGGTCATCATTGTTGGACATCATTGTAGTTGTCATATTAAACTCTTAATCATATTATTAATTAAAACTCTTAGATTTCAAAAACTACTGCTTTAAATAAAAATTCGCAAGTAACTTTTTTACTTAATTTTTTGAAAACTTTCTTACTATGATATTCTAACTTGCGAATTTCGAAACACTCTGTACATAGTAATTGCATTTTGACTAAAATAAACATTTCTGATTGTTAAAATTCGAGATTATTTTACAATTAGAATGTTTGGTAGTCTATATTATATATAAAGATCAAATTATATTATATTATAAAAATTTGTTTAATATTTTTCAGTTCAATTTAACAGAATCCGTATACTTTGATTAGTCATTATATGCAACATTACCATAATTCTGATGAATGTTAATTTCACCCTGTCAGTTTGATTATTTTAGCAATGTTTTATTGAATAAATATATAGATAATATATATACAGAAATATTAGGTGTTGGAATTAATTCGTAGCGTTTTACAAGTGATGGGAAGTACTTTCATTAATGTATTTTTTAATGCTCATGTGAAATAAATAACATTCTTTCATTAAAAAACGCTACGAATTAATTCCAACACCTAATATATATATATAGAAATATATAGAAATATATAGAAATATATATAGAAATATATATGTATAAATATATAGAAATATATAGATAATATATATGGCTTTATTATTTTATTAATAATAGAATATATTTATTAATAATTGAATATAAAATACACAGATAAACCACATCTGTCGTATGTACGGTTTTTAATAAAACATGTATACTAATTGAAAGATATTTTATGTGTAATGAAAAATAAAATGCTAATATATCACTCTTCAAATATATCACTCTTCTTTTTAGTCTTGTTTTTAATCTATAAGTCGCCCAATTCATATCATTATTAGCATTTTATCATTATTAGCATTGCAATTCTAAAGAATGCATTATAAGATAACCAAAATAGAAAAATAAAAGCTTTTTCTGTTATATACATATAGCAGTAGATAATATAAACATAAAATATAATAAAACGTAAAAAACAAATAACAAAATTCTAATTTAGTCTAACTTTGTAATTATTTATTAACGCAAAATAAAATATGTTCATATATAGGGTAAAATCACTCTTTAAAAAAAAATTTTTATCCAGATATTATATTGAAAAATTAATAAAATATTTAATAGTTATGATTGATAAAGATTACATTATAAATGGTTTTATTTCATTATCGTTTCATTATCGTTTTATAAGTTTTAATTTGAATTAAATAAAGTAATGACATTTCCATCCACAATTAGACCCATGTACTAATTCAATATACTAAATATTCTTTTTTGTGGCGTTATTGCATTCTATAAGAATAATAAAATTAATTATTTGCGCATATCGTAATATATATAACAAAATTATAATTGATTATCCATATTAGTTCTAAGATCTAATTATAAATCATGATGCAATTTTAAGATATTCAAGTTTTTTTATTTAAAATCAGTAACAATTAAAAATCAATGATAATTAAAATTATAATAAAAATTAAACGCTTACAATTTTAAAACAAACAACTTTTTAGTTTCATTTTTAACCTATAAGTCGCTCAATTCATAATCTTTATTTTCTAACAATAAGTAAAATTGCTAATACACTTGTGGGACTCTTTTTATGGTATTTTTATTTATACGATTCATTATTACGTATTATTAAACACGTTTAATTCACCTTTACATGTTTTTTGTTCACAGTTATGCCATTCTTTTAACAAGTTTTATTTATATTTGCATGGATTTCTTTACATGTTTTACTTATTTTTATACAATATCTACCTTCACATGTTTTACTTACTTTTATTTTCAAACTAAGGAAACCCGACGAACATTCAAAGAACATTTTTTCGTTAAAACACAAATTGTATTTCATTATCGTTGTCATAAGCAGAAACTTTTTCTTTTATGTTTTTATTGAATAAAATGTTTAATATTGAATCTCATTCGATCATACAAGGTGCGTCCCAAAATTTTCCCAACTTTTTCAATAGGGATAGGTCGGGTGGCGCCATCCGTGTGTTCGATTGCGCGTTTGAAAGGTACATCCCTAGCTGACTTCCAGTAAAAATTTCATGACATTTGGTTCAGTGGAAACGAAGTTATGGCGTCTCAAGTGTCAGTATGTTGTATACATCGGTACGAGAATGAACTTCGAACAAAGAGCCAATATTAAGTTTTGTTTTAAACTTGGTAAAACATTTACCGAAACCCATAATTTGATGAAACAAGTTTATGGTGATAATTGTGTAGCCCGTGCCAGTGTTTATGAGTGGTATACGCGATTCAAGAACGGTCGTGAGGACATAAATGACGACGCACATACAGGTCGCCCAAAATCGACAATTAACGAAAATTCCATCGAAGTTTTTATGATTCCAAGGGTATTGTGCACAAAGAATTCGTTCCAGCAGGCCAAACAGTTAATGCTGTATTCTATGTAAGCGTTTTGAAGCGTTTGGTGCACCGCATTCGTCGTATTCGGCCAGAATATCGCGAAGGAGGAAGTTGGCGCTTGTTACACGATAATGCGCCATCTCACCGTTCGACACTTGTCACTGATTTTTTGACTAAAAATCACATTTTAACAATCAACCATTCCCCGTATTCGCCTGATATGGCACCTTGTGACTTCTACCTATTCGGCAAAATGCATTTGTCCATGAAAGGAAAGCGGTATGTGGACGTAGAAGACATCCAAAGGGCTTGTACCACTATTCTGAAGGACGTGCCTTTGAACGACATAAAACATTCATTTGAAATGCTTTTAGATCGTGCCAAACGTTGTATTGAGTCCGACGGGGACTACTTTGAATAAACAATTTGAATTTGAAAAAAAAAGTAAACCGTTGTTGTTTTATTTCAAAAGTTGGGAAAATTTTGGGACGCACCTTGTATATGAGAGAACACAAATTAATAGAATCAATGCCTTTGACGGCTTAGGATGAACAACATGTTATCGAATAGTATTCTATTTTAAATTGCCTTTTCTATAGGTTTAGTTTAATACTTTATAAAGTAATAATTTAATACTTAATAAGTTTTATATTTTATTGCAAACCCTAATTGTTTCACTTTTTTATACGGTTTTTTTTTTATACGGTCCACTGTATAAAAAGAATTCTAGGTGCATAAAACAAAAATAATGGGACTATAATATTATTCTAAAGTTGATAGCAATCAATCTAAATATTTACTTATATGGTAACTAATGAAATGTAATGATAACAATATAAAAATAAAATTATTTTGATAAAAAAAAATGTGTTTTTAAATTAACCTTTTATTTAACTTGAGTTAATTTAATTTTAATGTAACCTTGAGTTAATTTTTTGTTTATTTAACTTTTAACTTAACTAAATGAATTTTATAAGTATTAATCTTAATTTAATATTAACTTAATCTAGTTTTAAAAAAATATTAACTTATTACCTTTAAGTTGTAATGAAATTAATGCTCATTGACCTTTTTCAATCACGCAAATTTGATGCAAAAAAACGCCCCCGGGTGGGCTCGAACCACCAACCTTTCGGTTAACAGCCGAACGCGCTAGCCGATTGCGCCACGGAGGCATATGAATCTAGGTCATCATTCTCTTGAAAATGAAGTATGGTAGATTGCACTCATTCGTGTTTCATTAAAAAATATTTATCAACAGTCCGTTTAAATGTACTGCATTACATAATTATCTTAGAATAAAGATCTATTCGTGTAAAACCAAAATTTATATTCTTATATATTTATTTCATTTTTATTTAATACATAAGGTCTATTCATGTTACATGTACTTTTTGCACTCAGTATCTTTGCTTTCTCGCGCTTTAAAGTCCAAATATATATGTATTTATCTTCTTTCAAGTTCAAAAATTTTTAAAGATTTCAAGACAAAGAAGATTTCAAGATAACAAACCTATAATAAGCGCTCTACGATGAGTAATTTCTATATATATAACAATAATAACCGATTCAAAGCTAATAAGAGTTAACGCGGGAAGGGATGCATAATATTAATGTGGAATGATGACTTAACTCCATTTTTCTGTGATATCTTCTTTATTCAAAGTATTGATTGAACGTTTTTTCGGCTCTCTTTGGAGACTTTCTCAGTAAACAATCATAACAAAATATAGCTGGATAGTCCAGATACGTTCAAACACTCTGAACCACAAATATAGAAATTAGATTTGATTAAATGACGAAATTTGTATAATTAGTGAATTTAAGAATATTTAAACCTTCTTAATATAATTAGAATCCGTTAAGTGTCTACTTCAGATTTAGATAGAATGACTTTTCTTGATAGATTAATCACTCATTTGCAGTGACCATTTCATTGGAGATCAAAGGATTCTCGTAGTTGCAGCTATATTCCCATAATTTTTCCAATTAAAGAGCTGGTGAAGAAAGATTTGATTAATAACAAGAAAAATAATGAACTTCAAATAAAAGAAGTTGAGCAAGATTTTTTTTAGAAGAAAATGAAGATGATCTTATTCTCTGACAAATGATTAAAGATGTGAAGTAACAAATTAAGTGTGAGAACTTAGACTCTGAAAGATCAAGTATGCATGTATTCATATGTAATCGATATAAGTACTTATAGTTACAACACAAAGTATTCTGCAGAAACACAAACATGCTACCCATCATCAGCTCAAATTGAACATATATTTTCAAATTGGTCCTTTATTCATTCGCTCCTTCGAAATCATTTAGATTTTGATCAATCAAAAAGACTGTTACATACAGGATATATAAGGTGCGTCCCAAAATTTTCCCAACTTTTGAAATAAAACAACAACGGTTTACTTTTTTTTTCAAATTCAAATTGTTTATTCAAAGTAGTCCCCGTCGGACTCAATACAACGTTTGGCACGATCTAAAAGCATTTCAAATGAATGTTTTATGTCGTTCAAAGGCACGTCCTTCAGAATAGTGGTACAAGCCCTTTGGATGTCTTCTACGTCCACATACCGCTTTCCTTTCATGGACAAATGCATTTTGCCGAATAGGTAGAAGTCACAAGGTGCCATATCAGGCGAATACGGGGAATGGTTGATTGTTAAAATGTGATTTTTAGTCAAAAAATCAGTGACAAGTGTCGAACGGTGAGATGGCGCATTATCGTGTAACAAGCGCCAACTTCCTCCTTCGCGATATTCTGGCCGAATACGACGAATGCGGTGCACCAAACGCTTCAAAACGCTTACATAGAATACAGCATTAACTGTTTGGCCTGCTGGAACGAATTCTTTGTGCACAATACCCTTGGAATCATAAAAACTTCGATGGAATTTTCGTTAATTGTCGATTTTGGGCGACCTGTATGTGCGTCGTCATTTATGTCCTCACAACCGTTCTTGAATCGCGTATACCACTCATAAACACTGGCACGGGCTACACAATTATCACCATAAACTTGTTTCATCAAATTATGGGTTTCGGTAAATGTTTTACCAAGTTTAAAACAAAACTTAATATTGGCTCTTTGTTCGAAGTTCATTCTCGTACCGATGTATACAACATACTGACACTTGAGACGCCATAACTTCGTTTCCACTGAACCAAATGTCATGAAATTTTTACTGGAAGTCAGCTAGGGATGTACCTTTCAAACGCGCAATCGAACACACGGATGGCGCCACCCGACCTATCCCTATTGAAAAAGTTGGGAAAATTTTGGGACGCACCTTGTATATATATACTCTTAAAATTACTGACTCGTTTCTGATGATTACTAAGTCTTATACATTAAATACATAAATAAGGTAAGTTTACATGGTAAGTTTATTTAATTTATATAATCTAAATATTTAAAAAAAACTTTTAAAATATAATTATATAGATAATTCAAATCTCTCTAATCAAGTAAATCAAGAAGCCTTTAAAGTAAAAAGAATCCTTTAAAAGCCATCACAGATTATAAATGTGTGAATATATTTTATTATAAAAGACAAGTATACGTTTTTATTATAAATATACGTTTCGATTCTAATTTGGATTTTCTCTTCAGTATATAAGCTTAATATTTGCAGAAAAATAACATAATCATAAAAATCAAGAATATCGAAATAAAATTGTTAAAAATATCGACATAAAAGAGTTATGGTTAAAGAATATATGGGTAAATGTTGACTAATTTTCACATCCACATTTTGTTAATGGTTGTTCATAATTATACGGGTTTATAATTACAAAGGGATATGTAATAAAAGTGCGAGAGAGAGAGAGAGAGAGAGAGAGAGAGAGAGAGAGAGAGAGAGAGAGAAGACTTGTTGGGAGTAATTAGAAAAATATAAATTATATATATAGTTAATGTATATATATATATATATATATATATATATATATATACGTATAAAAATTTATTTTTTATTTTCTATATATATTTTTATATATGTTGCTCTTTTTTGTTTATCAAAGGTACTATGTAAATCTTTTGTGTTAATTTTCTTAAAACATTATTTAAACAATTTATATATATAATATATATATATATATATATATATATATATATATGTACAATTTATGACATGTATAATACTAATAAATACATACATATATAAAATATTATATATAAAATTAAATAGAAAATAAATTAATACTTTTATTTGAACTTAATACATAATATAAAATGAAAATTTTTTATATATCATTGACTTTATTTTATTAAGATTTTCTTGAAATTTACAATTTTTAATATAAATTATTTCTTCAATTTATTTCTTTAAATTATACCGTCTCACTGAGAATCTGTCACTCCATAAGACGATTTATAATAAAATTGCATATGGATGTCTAAGTTATATACAAAGAGGAGTTAATGTGTTCACTCGACTATAGATTAAGTAATATCATGTATGAATTCGTATTAGTATTCGACTAGTTACTTATCATTTTATCACTGAGAATGATAACATAAAAAAACCAATTAAACAATGACCATATTATCAAAATATTTGAATTTATTTATTGACTCACTTACTTGTTTATATATAATAAATTCGACACAAGACACCTAAGCTCAAACAATTCTCTAATATTGTGTTATCCGAATTTATATTCTTCAGAATCTTATAACTTACTTATTTTAATCTTATCCCAGCAAACGGATTGAATTAGATAAATCCATATAAATCAAGTTTTCGAATTCGCATTATTCGCAAACAAGGTATTGAATTTTATAGAGACTGAACATACTGATTACGTTTCTAGATAAATATAATGATATGAACTCTAGTAGATTCATATAGATTCAGAAATGAAATGCTGGTCTGCGATCCCAGAAAGTGATTTATCATTGGAAAGCATGCACCAAGGTGATCACAGATATATGAATCGTTTCTTCCTGAATGAGCCTTATAGTACTATACACAGAATATACAATATTACAGATTCACGACAACAGCTAGGATGACTCCCAGATATAACCTGCACTATCATGACGAGAGTTATGTCTAAAAATTACCTTGTCGCCATGGATCCACAATGTTACACACTCTGTGTATCACACCGGGGTTTTTGTTTGAGAGGCAACGACTTATGTATATTACCTTGATGTGTGCTTTTCAATGATATTACTTTCTGAGACTATTACTTGTCGATGACAAGCAGTTGGTGAATCTCCTATGTTAGACAATTCTTCAATATCGCACATTAAATTCAAATGAATTAGTCGCACGTTCATTACTTTGAACATTGGGTAAGATACCAAAAGTAAATTACCAATATATAATTACGGTTTCAATAGGATTGGTCGCATGTTACATTTCTATGCACATTGAGATACAGAAAAAAAAACTAATCCATAATTACTGATTCAAGCGGATTATGAATAGAAAGCAGATTTAAAAAATTCAAAAACTTGATTTCGACTTTAATGAATAATATTTTCAATATTTCTCAATGATTTCTCGTTTGCTGAGTAAGATGATGACGGATGCAGCTTAGGGCTATGGCTAATGATTCCTTTAAAAACACGAAATATCAAATAGCCTAGGTTCTAATGCGTATTTGTGATAGGTATAGAACAGGTATCATGTATAGAACATTACTTTGATGTTTGAAGAACAGCGTTTAGATGTCGGCTCAGAAGAGTTAATGTGTTAACCAGGTAGGGCTGGCAAAATTATTAATATATATGCTGACATGCACAATATAAGGATTGCACATGGCAAGACGTGGAATTAGACGAAATAGACAATGTGTGAAAACTTGTATCATAAGCTCAATATAGATCATGAAGATAGAATTTCAAGGACGAACACTTGCCACACGCATACAGAAACATTTTATTGTGGAAGATACTGTGAAAGGAATTAATTTATTTATTTAAAAGTAATAATAACATTTTTAATCTAAAAGAAACATGTACGTATTATATACTTATGCCAAATTTCTTCACCTCTAGATAACTTTATCCAAGAGATATCCCAGATTACAATGAAGATATTTCCAGGATCCGCAACTTATCTAGAGGTGAAGAAATTGGACGTTAATTTAATATTACATACTTATTATACTTAAACAAATATTAATTTCTTTTAAAATAAAAGCAGCAGTACAAAAAACATATATATACAGAATAAACTCAAACCTATTTATTTTTGTTCAATATTTTTTCCATTAATCTATGTACACTATTCAAAGTTTGAAGCAGATTTTCATGTACTTGTAACCTTTTTCTTATCCAATGTAAGCCATTATTCGTCCAAAACGTTCCGTTGACGATCATTTTCCGCTGCTATCATTGCAGCATTAGTTTGCTCCATTGCATTCTGCAAACAACTGTAACACACACAAAAGAGAGATAAAATATTTTATTATATAATAAACTTGGCACACATATCATAATGCAATATTAAATATACTATCTGCAAAGCTTTAGCATTACTTTCTGAAATTTTCGCAAATCTTTTTCGTGTTTTTTACAATTGCACATCGTAAATTCTCTTTTTCTGTAAAATAAATAAATAATAACATACACATGTAGTCTTAATTTTATACATATATATTAGGATTTTCGGATAATAAAGAAATTGGAATAAATATTGAATGTTAATACGTATAAAAAATAAAAAAATAGATTAAACACAAAAATAGATTAATATATAATGAATATAAATAAGATAGAAGATATTTTGAATGTTTTATATCTTATATATATTTATTGTACATTATGTAACCTCTATTTCTCATTTCTTTACATTAATATTTAATATTTATTCTTACTCCTTCATTTTGTACATAGTTTTATGCGCATGTATATACTTTGTTTCAAAACAATTTGAACAAAAATTGTGCGTTTATTCTGCATTATACTACATTTTATATAAAACTGCACTACGCAACAGATTTTTTTTTTAATTTGTTGTATTGTTTTCGTTGTTCTCCTTCTTTTTGTATCAGTAGGTCTTCCTTTTGTAGGCCTTCCTTTTATATTGATTTTAACGACTTGTTCATTATTTAAACATTCTACATCTGTTAGCTCATCAGTTTTCTTATTTATCTCACTTTCTAATTTTTCTTCAAGCGTACGTGGTTCTGTAAATATAAATATGTAAATATAAATATGTGTGTATATGTGGTAAATACCAGGGAATGGAAGTAACTCATTATCTATATATATATATATATATACTTGTAATGAAGTTACAGTTACAAATTACCTTTTTACAAGATAACTGGTAACTGCATTACTTTCTTTTGGTAACTGTAATGGTAACGTAGTTACATTTTTTCGTAACGAATTTTACAATTACTTTTCGTTACTTTGCACACAATTGGACACACTTCGATTGGACACTAGACATAGGCGTTTGAGACTAGAAAGCTCTTAGGCACTTGACTGTTATAATTTGTAGTTGTCGATTTTAAAAAAGTAACGAAAAGTTACTTTCTCAAGTAATGGTAACTAGTTAGTTTTAAAAATTAGTAAGTAGTAACGGTAAGTAGTAGATAACTTATTACTCTTTCTATTCGATAACGAGTAATTTGTTACTTTTATAAAGTAACTTTCCATTCCCTGGTAAATATAATTTGTAATACATTAGGTGCATTTAATGGATTCAACAGTTGAGTAAGTGCTCGCTACTATTAATATATTCGTCTAGGTCTAATTAGATGATCTAAAAGAATAGAACAACAGCGAGCGCTCACTCAACTATTGAGTCCACTGAATGCAGTTATTAAATAGTCTTCATCTTATTGTGTAACAGTATATTATAAAATGCGTAGATAATAATTTCTTTGAATACATATATATATATATATATATATATATATATATATATTATATATGTATATATCTGTATGTAAAATATATTTTTTACCAGTATTAATATCTGTATCGCTTTCGACATTCACTATTTCGACTGACGTTATAACGACTGACGTTGTTATTGATGAATATTGAAGAATATCATTGTTTCCATTTTCTAATTGTATCTGCCTATGAAAAAAAAATATACAAAATGGCATTATACATTCTTATATATTAATTGCGTTAAAAAAAGTTGTTTTGTAACCGCTGTAATGAATCTCATTGTTAAATGATATGTTTTTAGATTTAATCCTGATTGTTGCTTGCACCCATTCGACAGAGATAAATCAAAGCTATTCTTAGAAGAAAATATTAGTAATCATACCAATCAACTATTGAACAACATAATATTTAATATTACAAAGATAGCACAAATACTTATAAAGTATTTACTATTAAATTTGCAATAGTTTCAAAGCAATTTTTCCAGAATATAATCATTATTGTACATTATATTAAACAGCTTCTGTTTTTCTGCATTCTGCTTTTGAACTTTTAATTTAAATGCATCCTTATATACTTATTTCATTGTACAAGTAGAAAATGCAGAAAAAAATAATAAGCTATATATTTTCATAGGGAACATAAAATAAAGATTGCACAAAACTAAGATCGTACAATGTGCAAACAAAAGAATGTATATACCTCTTCTTCTAGAATACTATTCACACGCTCACAATTATTTTCCACATATTTCAAATCAAATGATATGTTTCTGTAAATTATCTAAACCGTTTGTAGTGATTGAAAAATTTCCAGTTCAGTTTCTTTTATTTTTTAATTTAGATGATTTTTTTTATGCATTATTCTTTAAATTGCACCAAATCTGATAGTTATGTATATAAATACGTACATTTCATAATACGGTTGCCACTGTTTCACTACCTTACTAGGGCCATCGAATAATACATCATTGAGATTTGCTGTTAATTGTTCTCGTTGTTTTACACAGTGAATTTTATCTTCTTTAGTTATAAATCTGTTTGTTGCAAATTCTGAATGTGTCTCCATTATATTTCATCAATTCTTCGTTTTGTGCTCCCATTCTTAAAAGATATATTGCCGAGCTAAAAAAAACATTATTCATTTTTAATTTTATAAAAAAGTAAATATCATAAATAACAAAAAATTGTTATAAGATATATATTACCTAGACGATCTGTTGAAATAGTTTTGTAAAGCTACTAATTTTTTTTTGTAACATATCACAATTGTGCAGATCCTGTAAAAACAAAGTAAATTCTGTTTCAAAATATTTCAAAATATTTTCATATATGATAAATTTTGTTTTGCTTTTGCCATCCATTTTCTAAGATTATGTTGGCTATAACAGAAGAGGAGAAAAGTTAACGTATAAGCTAAATGCTATCTTCATAATATTAAATATTATGTTGCTCAATAGTTGATCCTAATATTTTCTTCTAAGAATAGCTTTGATTTATCTCTGTCTTATCGTAAGCAAAAACCGTCGTTAATAAACCATAGAATAGCATCTCTTCTCTAATATTCTGTAACTCGTTATGACAGTAACGATGTCATTTTTCTTTGCATAGCTTTTTTATTATATATAAAATCTGCACAACGACGATATTATTACTGTCATAATGAGTTAAAGAATATAAGAGCTGGTGGATTTGTTCGTCGAAGCCTCCGAACTTGTGGACGTTGATAGTTGAGTTACCTGATGCGGCATGCAAGTCATCACCGGCTGCAGAGAAAGAGAGATTCAAATAGTCGCAAAGAAAGAAATGCTTGCTGATCGGCTGGTTGATGAAAGGCATCTGATTGTGTTTAAAAACTGAAGGGTCAAGACCCCTCTGTGACAAGAGGGTCTTCTTAAGTCGCCTGGCTTTAGTTTTCCAACCTCCTCGTCGTGATCGACTCATCTGTGACAGAAATTGATGCATTCTAAAGTCTCCTTTTTTATAACGGAGTAGTGATGTATCTTTTATGAATGTTCCGTCACTTTGAACTTCTATACTGATGATATACTGAAGATCTGAAAAATCACAATAAAAATGATCCTAGCATTCAACTGGTTTTCTTACATTGTGCCATGTGCGCGTGCGCGCGTTGACGCATGCACATAAATCAGTCACGAAAGTATTAAAACACTTTTTGGATGGGTTTCGGAACGCAACTTGCTCATCGAATGATTGGTTCTTACTTGAAGGCTGTGGTCAAAATCTCACTACGAATGCTTTGAAACAATTTTTGACTGGTCAATTTGTAAAATTCTTTTTTCTAATTGGTCAATCAAATCTGAAGAAAACTTGTCTAAAAAAAAAGTGATCAGGAATATCATTAATTACATTTTTTGATTAAAAAATTTTGAAAAAATGATTCATCGCGTATGTTTATAAAAGGACTACTGTCGAAAAGGAGAGGATCTGTAGATTATGAAAATGGTAGGGTGCCACCTAAAGTGATCACAACCCTCTGGCAGCCAGGATAAAGAGGGTGAGTAATGAATGAATTTTTGTTCATTAAATGCAGATATCGCGTAGTTCAATAATTTTTTCATAATTTTTTTATATGATATTTCTGATCACTTTTTCTTAGACACTCTTAGGGTTTAGTGTTGCCCCCAAACTTCGATTTTTTTTACATTTCATCTGCGATAGGTGCACAAACTCGCGGTGGGATCTCGTACTATTATGGATCTAACACTCTAGCCACGTTCAACTATTCTACTAGCAAAGCTGTAAGTCCCATGGAGCCAGCGTATGATGTACACTCGCCGACTAAAAGGACTACAACAGATTTTTTTCTATGGTTTTCGGAATGCAATCTACTCACCGAGCGATTGATCTTTACCTATGATTCATAAGTAAGAACCAATCGCTTGGTGAGCAGACTGTATTCCGAAACTCAAAAAAAAGTGTTGCAACCTTTTAGATGAGTGTATCGGCGTAAAGGAAGGTAACCACAAGCTTTACGCCCGTTTTCATTACGGCACAAACATCGAGAGTCCCAATTATGAGATCCCTTGAATATCCATTTTGGAAATAAGCTTTGTAAATAGGCATGTAATTGGCTTATTGATCATTACGCCGACGTAAATACGCTCCATGTATCGCCCCAATAATTGTGCTTTCAAATGCAGATTTGTAGTAACCAATATTAAGGGAGGACGTTTGCAAGCCTCCAATTATTCGCGCTCAAACTTGATCGAAACCGTATCATCAAGTGAGTTCTTAATTATCACATTTTTCTGTATAAGTTTTCGCGTATCTTATTCTCATGATTATTATCTGTCTTATATAACGATTGATGAATGACTTCGGTTAACAAATTTATTATTGGTTTTATGATGCGAATTAGCGAACATTGACGTTCGCTAATTAATGTTTTTTCCCAAATAAAAGTTATTATGATATCATAATGATGTCAAAATGACTCTAAAAGGATCATTAAAAGTCATTTTTCAATCATTTTCGAATCATTTTAATGTCATTTTGACGTTATTATGACTTATTGTTCTCCTTGGGTTTTGTAACGATTTAGAGTTTTGCAATAATTAATTGATTATTATGTATCAAAACCTATTTTGAAAGAATTATGATCTTCCACCGCAAATCTTTAAGTATTTTTATACTCGGAGCGACATTCTATATAGAATACTTTAGTTTTATAAAAATTACATGTTGTCACAATTAAATGTTAACAATGTTAAATGTTAATCTAATTGTCTCGCGCAAGTGCGAAGTGTTGGCTATTTGGGACGTTGCGCTGAACATATAAATGCTTGTGAATAAAGTTTTCGCGTTCACGATACAAACTCACGCATCGTGTTACTACAATAACACGGTGCATCCTATCGTGATGGACGGCGTGTCAGCTGTTTAGCACAGTTGAAAAAGGATTCTTTTTCTAAAAAGTTTTAAAAATTCTTTTTACGTTTGAAAATGAACTAAGAATTGATGACATACTTGAATTTAAAAAAATTTTTTTTTTACTCTCTGTGTTATTTGGATGATCGGCTGACATTCATTGAATGTTACACATTATTAAAACATAATCTAATCAAACGAATGATAATAATCTCAATTCCCCGATATAAAAAATATAATAAGTTTGACTCTTGGGAATTAGTGCTGTACTATACAATAAATAATCTAATCAGACAACGATCATTTTATTCTTAAAACCAATTTAATCTTTCTAATTTGATAATGCAATAATATATAGATACGTATAAGCAATAAAAAATGACATATATAGAAAAAAATTTAATTTTTATACAATATATAATGTAACTTTTAGCATTAATTAATTTTTTTTATTATAAAGAATATTGTTTTTCTGTTTAAAAGGAAAAATTAAGACGAGTAGATTTTTATGTAAACACTCGTAAGCTTTATGATAAGAAATGTTATTCTTAAGATATTCGGCGTCGATTAATTGAAGTGGACAAGCCTATTGTACATATAATCGCAAACGATCGATTAAAACATCAATTTGCATTTAAGCGTAACTAACTCGATGTGCAGCACTCATGCTGTATGCAAAGCACGCGCAACCGATCGCAGGTAGTCAATTGCTACTTGCGCCTCGTACAAATTTCTACTTTGCATAGCGAAAGCGTCATTGTTTACATTGGAGTAATGATGCCGGTGGTATTAGTACTCGAAAGTTAGTACCGTGAAAGGAAGATATGTGTTCAAGTATTGATTCGACGCACGCGATGATTCTAATTTGTACTTTCGAATCGAAAATGAGAAGTGCGACTTGAAAGCAGAAACACTTTACACATTTAAAATATTCCAAACGATGAATCCTAATCAGTCTTTTTTAATGTCGAATAAAATGTTTCTTGAAACAATTTTTTAAATTTTCAACGTTACTTTACATTTATAATAAAGATCTAAATTTAGATTTTTTTAAAATCCAATCCATTCTATCTTTAAAATGTAATAAAAAAATCAAAATTCTCGATCAATCATTACATTATGTATACGATATTTAACTGAACAATTCTTACAAATTGTTTTAATTTAGAATTATTAGGAATTAAAGTATGAGTATTTTAACATTGAAATAAGTTTCTTTGTTGTAGATTCTAATATTTGTGATAAAAAATGTTACTTTCTAGCTTTGCCATTTAAATACACTGAGTGAAATATTTTCTATATTTGTGATTTTTTAATTACATATTACGTAATTATACATTATATAATTATCATTAGATAACGTAATGTTGTACAGTTACATTATATACTATTTTATACAGTTGCTCCAAAAAGTATTCATATACAGGCTATAAATTATAGTTAAATTATAATAATTACAACTTCCCTATAGTAACTACAGTTTGTAGTCATTTTGGTATCAATGTAATGTATGTATTGATAAGACTCTACATATATCTATTATTATTATTAACATTGTAGCAGTAATAATGGTAGCATATATTTAATTATGAAGTCATAAATATCAAAAACTTTTTTCTCAGTGTAGAAATAGAACGCGTCAGTCTTTTGGAAAGTTACATCAACAATATTTTCCTAGTTATAAATCATTAATTGCAATTACAGCAACAAATAATGCAAACACCACGGATCTTGTTTAAATTAAGACAGTAGTCGGACGAGCAGCTAAGGTGTCGATAATGAATCTCCGTGTTAATTAGCCTTCGGCCAAGCAAGGCGATAGGTAGTTCGTCGTGGCATACTGATATCTGCCTTCTTGCCTGGATGAAGTAAAGCTTAACTGAAACGTCACGCCACTTGTTACTCGTTAGTGTGCACGATGCCATCTTTACTGGCGGCCCAGTTACATCGTCTCCGGTATCAATATCAGCACGACCGTGTAATTAACAATGTTTCTCGGCTCTTTATCTGTTTCAGAGAAATGTGCTGCTTCTCGATAGATTTTGGACGGAGATGCTTATCCAATTTATCAATGCTAATCCGAAATCAATCGTTAAGTAGATGATAAACGTCGGAAAATCAAACAGATATGTTATCGCTTTATTGCTCGCATTTTTGAATCTTCAAATTGTTCTATTTAGAAAAAACTTATTGTAATTAAAATGTCCATGAATTTTACACGAAAAGAATGGTTTTGCTAATGTATATGTATGTGTATTGTGTATTTAGCTGGATACAGAAAATTATGTTGTTCGAACTACCATTGTGTTGAACTATCAAAATAATTTAGGATGTACGAACAAGTTGCTGGAATGTTAAAACTTTTTGCTACATTGTTCATCATAATTGAAATTCCACGTAATTATTTTGATGCTTCAATAAAATTATTTTCAGTTTTGTATCTAGCTAAATTTTTAGATTCTGCAAAATTGGTCTTTCTGTATATTCCATTTTCAAAAACATATTCAATTTTGTGACGTAAAAGTATATCAATTTGAAAAAATCTCGATTTAAATTTGTTTTCCGCAAGCATGTGCGCGCTTTGAAAAATAATTATATTAATATTATATTTGTTTAGATAAACTTTTACTTAAAAAATATATTTCTTTAAATATATTTTATTACTTAAAATATACTGTACAAAATTATATATTATACTGTATACACTATATTATATAATATAATATATAAAATTAAACGAAATATCACATTATTTGTTTTCTTGAGAATATCTGAGTATTTGAACTTGAAGTGATTATTAGAAATTTATATAGCAATATGTTTAAAAGCTCTCTCTTCTTTATTAATAAATTATTTTGTATAAATACAGCTCGATATATAGTACAATTAGAAGCAAACTTGAGAATCTAAGCATGCACAAAGCATTTATATGATATTTATATTTAATACCATTTCGTCAAAAACAAAGCGAAAGGGTTAATGACGAAGTCAGGTGAAGTCCGCGTGTCCTCGCGGACAGGTCCGCGAGAAGAGATCCCATCTGGAACGTATCTCTTGCGCGTCGACAGAGAGCTCTTCCATTACTGGGCGGTGGTCCGTCGTTATATCTGGAACAGTCTACTGCGGCCGCTGATCTGATAGCTCCGGGATTTATGGCGACCCTGATGGTCCATTTAGCGCTGACACGACTGGACGAGGATACCGAGGCGCGCTTTCGCGTGTGTGCGCGCGACAATACGGAAATATCTCGTTAAAAACAGGTTGGGTAGGCTGCTAGATTGAGCGATTTGATTGCACGCGCATGGATGCGTTCATTGCACGAATTGAGGAACTGCACCAAAGAAACGTTCATTCAAATTACGCGCGCAGCGCGTTTAATCGATCTAAGATAATAGTACATTGAAAAAAGTTACTAAATCTTTTAATACATATTGTTTTAATATTACTAAATATAAATATTTATTTACAGCAATATTTACTCAATAAAAAATGATAATTAAACTAAATTAAGTTTCTTGTCCCAATTGTAAATAAATATATGTTTACATTTAATAAATATTTACTTAGAACTTTCCAAACAAATATTTATTAAAATTTAGTATTTTTTTAAGTGTAAATTATAGGCAGTTTAAATCTTCTGTTTAGAGCACGATTGTTTTATTGCATTTGCGGCAATAAAATAAATAAGTTTATTATGCAATTATGTACGGAATTTGATAGGGCGCACTGGTTTTGTGAGAAGCACATTAAGAAACTAATTATCGCTAAGGGGAGATCGGTAAGATAAACCCACGAGTGCGCATTTAATGGCGGATAAGTTTAGTGCGGAGTCCTCCATAATGGCAGCAAATGTATTATACTTTTGCCAGATAGAATCATCAAATAGGTAAATAAGTACCACAATTAGCGTTTACTGCGATAATAAAATGATACTGCACCGCGCGAATACGAGTGCCTCTACAAAAAGAAACGCGAAAATAACCGAACTCTCCACCCATCTCTGATTCCGAGATGTCCTGTCCGTTCACAATTGGCAAAAATAAAATTCTTTGCATTAATAAACACATCCATTGATTACGCTCGTATATACATTGTAAGGAAGTACGTTTTCTGTCTCTCTCGAGAAATTATGTTACGTGAAAAATTATGAAATGTGAAAAAATACGACTTTTTCAAATTCTTATGTTTTCTTGTTTCTATCAATTTAAACTCTTCAAATATTTCTAATAATTTAACTTTAATTGATATTAGCTTATTTAATGAACTCGAATATATTTTTCAATTACGTTGTAAATTGTTGATAAAAGTTTTTTGCAACCTTACAGAATTTTAAGTTGCATAATCTTATCTCTTAGAGATAAGAGAGTTTTGATTTTTAAAATGAAAAAGATTCAATTAACATTAACACGTTAAGCAAAAATGCATTTTTTTTTAATTTAAAGTATATAGAAAAATATCATTCTGCTATAAGAAAAATGATTATTTAGTTTACCTTTTTTTTGTAAGTACCCTGATAGAAATGTATGCAGTTTTGCTTAGACACCTATCCAGTTACTATCTAATATTACTGTATTCTCATTAGTTGTGCCAATACTGAGTATAAAATGGACAATGTCCGTTTCATAAGCAGACTTATTAATTAATTTAATATCTATTATTTGTTGTGTTTCTATTCAGTAAATGGATTCAGATTTTACGCAACTTTTGTATGCAGTAACTGCAAGTAAAGCGTCACATCCTGATTGGGATTCTAAGTAGTTTTCCTTCTCAGTTAGTAGACAGAAATTAGTATAATTGTTTAATAATTGTTCAAAAAATGCATGAAATTTCTATCAGTTATCTTTAGCAAAGAATATTTTCTTAATACTATATAGGCTTAAAATATACTTATTACAAATTTGAGAGAGAGAGAAAGAGAGAGAGAGAAAGAGAGAGAGAGAGAGAGAGAGAGAGAGAGAGAGAGAGAGATTCATATACTAAAAACAAGAATTTATTATATTTTAAAGAATATTAACGAAAAATTTTAGCAAAAAAATGACTTTTTATACTAATCAAATTTATTTTAAATTTAAAGGTGCATCTAGATTATCGAATCGAAGTCATGAAATGAATCTCGAACAGAGCTTTGAGCTGTAAGCCGCAAGTTGAGTTTCTAGCCGATCTTCGAACTGAGTTTCGAGTATAGAGCTTCGAGTTAAGTTTCGAGGTAAGCTTTGAATCGAATCTTGAACCGAACTTCAAACCAAATTTTACAATTGTTGCAGATATTTCTGCGGTTTATAGTGTAATTTAATTTTATTTTGTATCTAATAAAAAATACACGTATATGAACAATATATAATAAATTAAAAATAGCTGTCGCAACATACATTTAGGCATATAAATTATGTTACAAAAAAAAAAGCGAAAACAAGAGAAACATTAGTGATAAATGTTATTATTTTTTCGGGCGAAATATAGTAGTTATGATTTACTCTAAGATCTAAAAGTGGAGTTTACAGAATAAAAAAATTTAGAATATATTTTGATTAAGTTTGATTGATGAATTTATGATTACCTATCTAGATTTGCAGATTTATGTGAACTTTTGAAATATATATTTAAAACAAATAATTAATATTTAAATAGCATGTATTTTTCTGTGCGCACGCTGAATTTGCGAATATTAGTTAAGAAAATTTCGAGGAATATCATTTAAGAAATATTATAGTATTTCCAAGAATCGCAACACATTCAAAAAAATGAAACGACCGATTAAAATCAAGCTCTAATAGAGACAGAGAATTCGTATATCATAATGTGGTAATTATATCATTGCGATGCACGATGGCGCAATGACATTAACAATTTCTCAGCGCGGCGGCGAACGTGCTCACCGCGGGCAATGCTTATTAAAGCGAAGCCTGGAAAAGATAGGCATTTTTCATCGATACATTGGACAGGGTGATAAAATCTGCGGGATATACGGCCAGCTCGCGGATAGATACTCACGCGCTTTAGCCCTCAAAGATTCATGCGCGATGAACGTGAGACCGGCATTATAAGCGCCTTTAATTCATTAATAGTCGCACAAATGATAATTGATACATAATTGCCGGGCACGGCCGAAGTCTCTTGAGCGTGGGATACCCGGGGAAAAGCATCGTAAATTGGTGACGTTCGCGTCGTAGTCTGATTATTGAGCCTGCACGCTGAAAAATGCAAAGTAATTTATGAGCTAAAATTTTAGTGAATTTTATGGAATATGCAGATCCATATAGGGACAAGCGCCCACTTATGTAAAATTTACTTTACTTTTCTGGTAAATGAGCCATCGTTATATACAGTCATACTGTAAGGTACTTTTTATTAAGGTACTTTTTATTAAGGTACTTTTTGTAAGGTACTATTTCGTAAAATAAATCTATAAATTATCACACATCTCACTAAAATTTATTTTATCGATGTATTTTTTGGCTTAGCCTGACAAAATTTACTTTACTGCGCGATAAAAAATATAAGTATATAAAGTCAAGTATAAGTTATTCTTGCTTACAGTCTTAAGAATAGTAAGTATGATTTACTTTACTGTGTATTTTGTGTTTTAGCGGAGCACATGAAAGTATTACGTATTTTATACTTAAAATTGGAAGATTGAAAGTTTTCTGTACTTTGTAATTTAAATAATAAGATTGTCAGTCTCAGTATTCGAAATACAAAAATACGAAATACTCCCATGAAATACAAAACATTTTCATGTGTTCCGCTTAAAATACTTTTAATTAAAAACAGTATTTACAAGCCAAGACAATTTAAATAATTGTCTTGGCTTGTAAATACTGTTTTTAATTAAAAGTATTTTAAATACATTCCCAGCTCTATGTTTCAACGTCGTAAAACGATAGGCGCGCGAGGCAATAATCGCGCCTGCGATTATCTGCCGCTTCGCGATCGTCGCGCAGATTTCGCCAATAGCTCTCAGCGCGATTGCGAAGAACATGATTCCACAAGTGTCTCTTTTATGAGCACGTATACACGAATATATGTGCGCGACGCATTTATTTATGCAATTGAACGAAGAGACTCGGCCGCTGGATTTATATCTCGCGTACCCCAAATATTTCGCTCGATCACTTCCTGGGTGATCCTACGTAGAAATTAGTAACTCTCAGTTTTTACGATTTCTCCCTCTAAACGAGCTCCTCTCTAAATATGGCATTGGAGTATTTCCGAGGCGTTTTATTCTACGCCCGATATTTTCTTGCCTCTCGCAATATATTATATATCACCGTGCATGTATATCTTAATTTTTCTGCCGCGTGCTTAGAGCGAGCGCACTCGCCTGGGAAATCGTCGAATAGGTGCAACGTTCTCGTAACCTTGAGGCCGTCGAAGTAACTGGATAAGGTAAAGGTAATAATCGCGAGCACGGTGGCATACAGACGCCTTTCTACATCGCCTTAGTCGCGACGGTGAACTGATTTCCCAGATAATTGTGCAATTGAATTTGTTGAGCGACCTTGGCTACCTCTATGCTGATGATATCATCGCTGATTTAATTATCATTTATCGCCATTTTTGATTCACCGCGAATACCTTGTACCGTACACGATGACTTAATAACAATTCCGACTAATCTTGAAGACACGCGTGACTCACTTCACTCCACTTTGCCTTCCAATCGTACACTTTAATGACTTCTGCTAAGAAATGAACAATTAACTAATGATTTATTTAAATTATTAATAATTGTTTTGTATATTAAAGTTCCTTATCGCTACTGTCTTTTTAAACTTTACTGTCTTTATTACTCTAAGTGTGTAATATTTCGCATACTTTTAAATATAAACGTGTGCATTATAGTCTAACGTACGTCGACATTAATTGCCAATGGTAGCCGTTAATGGCCGAGGCGTTATGCAAACTTAATATCGCGGAGGAGCAATAATGAACTCGTGTGATGTAAAAATATCAATATTTCTCCGGAGCGTTCAACATCCGCGAAATGCGTAAGATGCATTTTACGGCGGATTTTCTTGCGTGTGCGTACATACATATGCAACTGGCACCGCCGGCCGCCGTGGGAAACGTGACACGAGCTAGCTCCTAAACCTGAAAAGTCGTTTCGAGACTGTAGATAGGGGTCGCCGGTCAGTAGCTGGTAGAATTCATTCGTATACTCGCAAATACCGTCGGTAACTGCGCGCAATAAATTACTTATTTGCTTGTCACGAGGCCTGTCGAAGCAACATTTTCCGTCATCAAATTGCACGATGTTGCGCTAAGATATTAAATGGTGGAATCGAATGACTCTTTCCGGAATGACGTTTTCCAGGAGGAGAAGATGAAAACCATTAAAACTGACTGTATCATTAATTAGCATCATATAATATACACAGTAGATTATGAATTAACAAACTTATTATTTATTATAATTTAATTTATTATTTATTTCAATAACTGTTTTGCTGAAGTATCTAAAAATTTAATTAGAGAGATATACTGATGATACATAATTTTATTGAATTATCAAAATAATTATGTACGATGTTTAAACTGGTTGCTACACTGAAAAAGATGTACTAAATTTTAATAAATCATTTGCTTGAATAGTGTCAACTAAATATTCACTAAAAGTAAAGATATATTTATTTAGTACAAGAATCATTAATTTGATTTAACTCATCATCATTTCTTTTTAGGAATTAAATGTAATATTTAGCACGGGACATTATACCGCGTCTCCTGATTTACTGTAAGTAAATGTTTAATTGGCACTATTCAAATAAATATTTTTTTATTAAAATATTTATTAAAATTTAAAATATTTTTCAAAGCAGAATGCTAAAATTGTTTACAGCATTTCCTATCATATCTAAGTTTTATATATAATTATTTTGATGGCTCAACAAAATTATTTACAGATCTATATCTATTTAAGTTTATAGATATTTCAGCAAAATCATTCTTTCCATGTAATTATTAATTAAAAAGTTAAGAATGTAAGGAGATTTGAAATCTAAAATTTCTTTCTCTTTCTCTGTCTCTCTCTCTCTCTCTCTCTCTCTCTCTCTCTCTCTCTCTTTTTCTCTCTCATCCCTTAACTCATGTATTGCTCGCTTCTTTATTTTCGTTTTCATTTATCGTTGTCTTATACTTCATAGTGCTCGTTTTTTTTGTATTATTATTTTTTATATTATATTTTCTTCTTTCTTTTTTTAATGCGTACTATTTTTTAGTTCAGATATTTCCATTTTACTTATTGATTATTTATAATTTTTTTTATATATCATTGTTCACTAGATTATGATCACTATCACTTATTCTTAGAGGACTTGCACTGGAATGTAAATAAATGCTTTATCTATCTCTTTAATTTTTCTCAAGCGATCATCTATAATAGTTTATAATATAACTTCATCTGTAAACTAGCTTATGAAATTGTGGTCAATAATTACATAATGATAATAACGTGTAAAAATTAGTTGTTATATTAAATATTGTATAGGCTTATTATTAGAGAAAGTAATCCAAATACGATGAACTTAGCTTATACTGACGTCCGTGCGAAATTACTGAAAGATGAAATGAATATCTACATGCTGCAAATCACACATTTCTCTTTGGGAATATATAATTATATTCCTCTAATACCACATGATTATTATGAATACGAATGTGCGAGGCTTTACAGTCAATATGTTATCTACGGTTAAATCGCCGCTGTCTTTAATCAAGTAGCTGGGCGATTCATTACGCGCGCATTCATGTGCACTTGTAATTTCGCTTTGCAACATTTTATAAGATTGTTAATCTGCATCGAATCGTATCGTAAAGATCGCGAGATATGACAGCTGCTGCGGCAATGGCATACAATTTCCGCAATGCTGCGTCACGCAAATACTATTATGCATGTCTGCCTTCTACAAATAGACCCGTTGTCTCACCGGAGTCTAGTTGTTTAAATGATAATGACAGGGTAATGGCACGTAAGAATATAATTAAATTATAGAGTTGAGAGAAAGATGTAACAAGAAATCGATCGTTTTTTAAACAAAATGTTAATGATAGTGTCGATACGGATCGTTGAAATAATCAAAGTTACGTAATTAGATATAAATAGTTAATATATTCTTGATATTATTGAATAGATGATTATATATTTAAAATAAATCGCTTTATGATCCATTATAAGCCTCTGAGAAAAAGGTGTAACAGAAAATTAATTCTTTTCTAACAAAATGTTTTCGATTAACAATACCGTTATTACAAATGATCTTCTAAATAATTAGAATCACGTAATTAGATATAAATAGAGTAATATTCTTAGCATTATTGGGGATATAACATTTTTAAAACAGATCATTTTATGATTCATTAATATCTGCGAATTTATGAGAAATAATGTAAGTATTTGAAAAATTATGAACTTAATTTTTAAAAGAATAATCCGGAAATTGTATGAGATATCCTGTCGTATCATGATAATTACTATAATTAACGTAATTGCTTTAATTGCCATTCGTTTAATGCGAGAGTGCCAACATTTAATGCGAGATATTTATATTTTTAAGTTACGAAACTAGTAATATTTTTAGTGTCATCCATAATAATTGAATTAGTGCCTCATTACGTTCTCACATCCTTAAAAATCAGACTTTCCACGGCGGGCAGTGTTTGAAAACCCGTTTGTGCCGCAATCGCAATCGCATTGCTCTTCCGTTATGCGTTTGTTTTTTTTTTTCACGCTAAGACATTAAGGCGCGTAAAATTAAACGATAAACGTAATAAGCGCCGGACCCTTTTATGAGCCGCGAATGTTTTCGTAATTCACTTTCTAATGCTCGGCTAAAATTATAGCGTCACTTTTACCACGCCGTTATCCCGTTCTCTTCTCAACGTGTGTGATCGCGCAAACACGCCGCGTATGTGCCTGTGAACTATGATTTACAATGCAACGTGCGACGCTCGCAAAAAGATGATTTCATTCCCATTCTCATTTGCGCATCGCCGTGCAATCGGGCTGTAACCATTGTTCTTTTTTTCAAGGAGCATGAAATCCTCACATTAATCCTCGGTAACTGCAGTCTGCTCAAATCTGACCCTGACATTTTATACAGCGTAAGATACTTCATATGATTTATTATCCTTCCTTAAAATCACTTCTTGACTTTACCTAGTCATTTCTTCTCGTTAATTTCTAGTTATAAATTATGTTATCAAGTATACAGGTTATATATCAATATATTATTATTGTTATAATTATCTTATTATTATATCCACTTTATACACATTTGGTTAGAAATTAAATAATAAAGAAATTACATAAATAAACAAAAGTTGTTTCAACAGAGGAGACTTTAAATTTCTGATTGATATCGCATAAAATTTGATTACAAACTATGCCGTAAAATTGCAGCTCAAAATTCAAACTGTGGATTATTTTGACTCATAGTGACAATAAAGGGATGATAATGCTATTATAGTAAGTTCTTCAAAGGCTGTAAAGAGCTTATTGCAAAAAATATTACCCCACAATTTACCTGCAACTTATCAATAAATAGAGGAAAATATTTGATATATTTTTTAAAAAGTTATATAAAGTTAAAGAAGATGAATTTCTTTTTTTTTTTTAAACAATAAAATTATGGATACTTTTGCATATTAATTATAGTTATGATTTAAAAAATTTTATTGAGAGAAAGATGAAAGAAAATTAACTAATTAAATCAGATGATATCATATAGACTATATTCATCCCGACAAACCAAAATTTATCTTACACGTTACGACTGGGTTATATTGAGAGGCGATGAGTATACTTGACACCTTTAATGCAGTGGTTTCATATATGACTCGAATTATATGCCGCATATACAAATATATATATACACCCACTAATGATGACAAATATATAGCTGCGCGAAGTACTACTCGCAATTAATAACATTCGCGGACAACATTAGCCTCTCGTTACGTTCAAAGTAGATGCGCGTACTGGGTTATACGCAAACGTATATTTTATCGTGGTGGTAATCGCGCGGCTTTACGAAGTGTACTCTTATTTGCAGGCGAGCTAGTCTCGAGGCCGCGTATACGAAGCTTTTCTCCTGTTTGACGCTCTTACGTGAAGATGCGACGCGACGTGTCAATTTATAATCATCAAGAAATCACGCCGCGATTACTGTCAGGAAGATGTCTCATTAGCGCCGAGATCGACGTGAATCGATCACACGGGATACATCCGTGCCTCATTTAAACCTGTCGCGATTTAGTATGCCACACGTATAATGTATACAACGATAATAATTATAGAAACAAGATACCTACTTATATTAAAGTATCTCTCTCTTTCTCAGAAAATATTTCTAACGAGAGAAAAAAATATTCTTGAAGCATACATAATTTTTTCGCAATCTTATACAGTATAAAAATAAATCAATATTAAGATTAGATCAATAATTCTTATTTTCCTCCTTCGAAGTAAATCAGATTGACTTATTATCTTCAGACAAAGATAATATACATAAATTAAGTATAAATCTTTAGCTTTAACATTATAATGCACGATACTCTGGCACCATAATATTTGAATAAAACCGATGTCCAAAATTATTTTATACATTTAAGAATTTTACATTTATGAGTATATAATATTTTCTATGGATGTATAATTTTAAGCAAAAATTTAAATTTACAATTACTAACATGTTTAATTGACTCAAGCTCCTTTCTTGGCATGTCATGTTGGAAGAAATAAAGATTCTAATTTATTCTACTAAAATATTATTTAATCGAAAATACTGAAATGTTATATTGAAAAAAATAAAGGTATAATATAAATTTATCGCAAAAAAATTGTTTAAACTCGTGAAAAAATAAAGTAGAAAAATAAAGAAATGTCCTAATAATAAGTTAATTTTTAAATACAACATTTTTATTGATTAATTGATTTATTTATATAAATTATAAAGATATTGTACGCATTACACATTATATCTGAAAGGATCAATTTACTTGTATTTTATCAGGTAACCGACAGAGATATCTGATAGATTTATATTTTATCGCATAAATATTGCACAATTCTTTAAATTTATGTATAAATTAATTAATAAGATTTGATGTTTAAATAATTTCTTGTTTGTGATTAAATTGTACAATTTAAGACTAGATATCCTTCAGATTGTGAGACCTGCGTAAAATACGTGCAAAGTATTTAATGTCTACTTTATAGAGGCTACAACGTTTTCTAATAGTAATGGCCATCATCAATCGCATAGTGACGCGAAAGACGCATGGACGCGATACGGATGGTATGGCCTACGAGTTTCTTGTAGTCACTTCCATAATCGTACCTGTTGTTTTCTATTTTGTTAACATTGTCTGAGAACTCGGAATGAGTGATTTGTCTATCGAATAGAACTCATAAAACAACGTTAGACGTTGATCACGCGTTTCTCTTTCTAATGTACACTTTTTTTCTTAATTCCTTACTTTTCTCGTTAATATATGGATCGTGCAAAAAATTTACATTTAATAATTATATAGTAAATCAATAACTACATATTGAAATTTACGTAATTATTAATTGAGCAAAAGATATCGTAGAAAGCGTTTTCTAAATCTTATAAAATGGTGTATCTCAATAAATATTATAAATTGATTTCAGATTGGTCTTTAATGATCACTTTCTATCTGAAGAAATGTTTAAATGCTGAAGAAGCTGTCATTTTAACTTTTCCAATTTATATAATATCTTTAGCAATTCCGTTCAAAATTTGTGTATGAATAAATTATTTTTTATAAGAAAATGAAGATAATTGATATCTTTTCTGTGTAATTTGCCAGTATTTATTTTTGATGCTAATATAATTTATTTCACTTTACTATAGCTCTACTATAACTTGTTGAAATCCTGCTGACGTATCTGACTGAAACTTCAAACATCGAAGATAAGATTGTAAGAAATGTCCGCGTGGACATTGGATTGAATTAAATCATCCGACGATATTATCGGCGCGCCTGAACTACTCGCAGTTCTTTCTTGGGGAAAGTTTGCGCGAGGAGACTTGTCATGTCGTCATGGCTGATATCCAGGATTGTGCCTTGACTCGAGAGAATTCCGCCGTAGACTGGGATCAGCACAGCGGCAGTATTCCGCTAAGTTATGGCCTCGGTTATAGCCGCCGTTCGAACTACAAATTCTCTCGCAGTGGTGTATATATATATATATATATATATATACATAGTAGGATTTGTACTTACCTAGTACGGAAACTACCTACAACTTAGCAGAATGCCAGCGTGCAGAAAGGCTCGTTGCCGTGCGGGACAAATACGCGGTTACCGCAGAGATATTGCGCCTTAGGGCCCAACATACTCCGAAGAAAATAGCCTAATGATCGTATTGTGGCTGCCAGCTTGTCACAAAGCATCTTCAGCGCTTCGTCGTCTGTGAATTTATTTGTCGTCTTTTGCCCGTTAGAATCCATTTGCTTAAAAAAAAGAAAAATGTAATCAAAAGATGCGTTTATGATTACGCTGATTTACGACGTCTCGCTAAAATAATTTCAGTACGATGAGATGTTGGCTACAAAAATTTAGTTAGATCTAAAAAACAAGATTGATATAAATTAAATTTTCTAGAAATTTGTTATAAAAATTTAGAAATATATATTTAATGAATATAAAAATGTAATAATAGTGGAAAAAGTAGTAATGAGAGCTTTCTCTCTCTCTCTCTCTCTCTCTCTCTCTCTCTGCTCACGTAAACCCCACTTAAAATTCTACAATTAATATCATCTTTTGCAAACAGTTTTCAATTTGTTTAGATAAGTATTGAAAATATAAGTATTGAAGTTGTAAAATAATTGCCGCTATGATTGACACAATTTTTATTGATAATTGATGTTCTATACTCGAATTATACTCTATTTTTTATATTCGAAATGTAATATCGAAATTTTTCCATATGAATGTCAATGTCAAGTTTAATGCGGTTTAAAGTTCGTAAGTAACAAATTTATATTCTAACTTAATTCTTAAGATGTTATTCTTTTATTTTGAGTAGATAAAAAAGCTTGAATAACATATTTTTGCATATTTTCGCTGAAACATATAATAACTTACTTAATTAAATGTAAATTTTATCAATGTTGCTACATTTTTAATTAAAAACATTCCAGAGCGTTATTTTTTATTAAAAATCTTTATGATTATCACTTTAAAATAATTTTAAGAAGATCTTAAACGTATCTATGAAGCGGAAAAAATGCTCATTTATACGAGGATAGAATCAATGCAAGGCTCTCTCTAGAAGAACATATTTATGAAAAGAAACTACTGAATCTGATAATATCTTGCTATATTCAGAATTTTCTACGAATTCAGCTATTTAGACTTCATCGTGAAAAATCCAAGTAGTTCTGAAGAAACCGAATTCTGTAAAAATAAAGAAGAAGAGACCCACTTTACCATCGCACTTTATCACATGTCTCTTTTCATTTAATTGTTCCTATTTCATGAATTGTTTTAATCAAATCAATTTCGCGTTTTATATTAAACTTTACGTTACACTTTTTCTTGAATAGGATCTGATTGAAGGGAACATAAATAGACGTGTGTGACATGTTTTTTTTTTCGATTTTAATTGTCGTAACCCTGCCAAATACAATAATAATAATAGCAATAGAGTAGTAATTATAATAAGAATCGTAATAATGATAATGATAATAAGTATTATCTAAAATATGTAACCAACGCGTTTCGATAGTGTGATTACCGTGACAGATGCGTGGCTGTACCACACATAGAACCAAACATCGGTGTACCATGTGTACGTACATCGCACGTTGCTGCAACTTGATCAAATGGTGATATATTTATTTCAATAAATCACGTCAGCCACGACCGCACCACCCGGATCTTACGATATAAGATTTACTTCCATAGTAGGAATCGCAAGTTAATTATAATCAATATGCGCGCACAACGGCCGTATTCTCGGCCGAATATATACTTTTAGGACTTTCTCGTACAAAAACGTCACCGGCATTTACGATAATGTCGTATATAAATATATAATATATATATAATTTTTCGTGCGTAATATATATTTCACTATTCATCTTTCCGCGGAATACAATAATTATACATTCTCCATTTCCTTTCGCTGCAATAAATAAATTATCCAAATCAAGGACATATATCGCGCGATATCAATAACAGTAATATGATTACAACCACATTTACAATATATCTATATATTTATCTCTCTCTATATATATATTTATATATATAAATTTCTTTTCATTTAACTAACGAACTCTTCTGTGCGCAGTATAGAGACCATCTTCAAGCGCCGCGTGGTATAATAGAAAATACCAAGTTAGCATATAATACCTTTGTTTATACAATGGTTCATAATATATTATTATTGATCTACGTTTCTACGCAACATATACAATTATGCTTAAAAGATAATAGTTAGTGGCGCGCAAGTATTTCGCCCTTCTTCCAAATTTTAGCGACCCGCATCTTTTACCATAAAAAATGAGAATAATATTTACTAAATAGAAATATATATATATATATTATTTGCTGAAGACAAATATCGATAAGATTTGAAAAAAAAATTAGAAATTTTAGTTATCGGCCATGGCTTGCGTTGCAAAGAAAAAATTCTATAATACTTTATTATAGGAATTATTTATTATAGGAATTATTGCAGTATACATGTTTATCGGCATATATACTTATTCCGAACACGAAGCCGTGCTAAAATTTACAATTCGGGCTATGCTGCGCATACCGCAGTGTATAAATCCGTGCGAGATCCGAGAGAGAATTACTGGCCCCCATTGATTATATTAGTTAGATAGAATCACGCTATTCTAATCCGCCAATCTGTCGATTCGACGATGATCAAGCGAAGAACTTTACATATTATGTACACAATAATTATTCTTCCTTTAAGTGCTACTTTAAGATCTAGTAGTTCCGTTTGTCAAATTTCTGTTTGTGAAAGTCCGTGTCGAAACCTATAGACAGCGATGTCTTTCGCGTTGTAATCTGTTATAGAGATTATCATACGGCGCTCATATTTCATTCTTAGTACTTTCTGTAATATGAAAATAAAGAATATCTCTTGGTCGCCCATCGAGACACATACTGCGGCATTCTGGTATCTAACAATAAGAGAGAAAGAAAGTCATAGAGAAAGGCGAAAGCAAAAGTTCCCGCTTGAAAATGGATATATAAACGATATCTTATGATGAAGTACGCTCACTAGTTAAAGAAATTATGCGATCTCGTTGATGTGAATTAATGGATACAATAAGCGTCAAGAATAGATGCGATTAATTATTATATTCCTTCCAACTTCATATTTTTGAGTTATGAATTATTATAAATTATCAAACATTGGTCTTGTACCATTTATTTCACGCATGTATTATATTCAATTATGCTCACATTTGTGGATACGAAAGCACCATAAAATATCATGCACACCGTAAATAGTAATTGAAAAGAAACATGCAGCGCTAATATTTGTTAAAAAAAATAAATAAAAAAGAAGAGAAAGAAAATAATGATTTCAAATGATTTATGCACATATGCAAATTCCAGAGAGAGAGAGGCAAAAATAATACTAATAATATATTGTAGAAAGATATATCAACTATCCGCGAAGTGACCTGAAGCATGTTGTTATTTCATATTTAGCACTTTTAGCCGTTCTTCATTGAATATGAATAACATATGACGTCAAGAAATAATACTGAAAAATGTATTATGAAACCTCAAAACTGATAAAACAGTGACTTAAAACTGTGACAGTGATCCCTTTCTAAAATAATGATGTTGGACCATCTAAACTTCTAAAGAAATTTTTAACTTTCTCTTGGACCGGTCTATCTTCCCGAGAAAATGCTTGGAATGCGATATCTCATGTAGATAATACGTTTCTTCTTGAAATATCGATCACTCTTCAGTTCTTCGTGCTACTGGTTCTTTTGAAATAAATCTGAATTTCAGTTAAGAATGATCGAGCTCTATAAGAACATTCTCGCGATATCACTCAACATTACAGAGAGAGAGAGAAATATCGTCGAAGCATAGTAGCGCTGCTTCTTCCGGAATTATTGTTAAGATCGTGATCGACGGGATTCCTTTTCGCGCGTGTCGTGTATGCAAATCGCTAGATATTTGTTTTATTCATTTTTAGAGCCAGACTCGCCGAGGTGTGCCAAATATAAATAACCTGCGTCCACGACTTAGCAACTCGCAGTGACTTAGAGTCCACGACTGCGTAATCCCGATTAGTTAGCTGTCAGTTGATCATCTGTTAAGGCACTTGAAATGCTAATTTTCCTGGGCGGGGCCCTTCAAAGAAAATTCAGATATGAAGCTCGTTTACCTACTTCCTTATCCATTCACGGTTCGCCTTCTACGGAGAATTGAATAGTCGTGCATTAACATGAGAAATAAGCGCTGATATATATATATATATATATATATATATATATATATATATATATATACATACATATAATATATATATATATATAAAGAGAGAGAGACAGAGAGAAATAGAAAAGGAGGGATACTCGAATATGCGTAAAACACTGAATTTCTTGAAGCTACACGCACTTTTCGATATAGGAACGTGTGTGCTCGGGGAATGTAAATCCTCTAGTCCTTATTATTTTTTTCGGAATATCGAAATCCCTAAAGATTTGTAGAAAATTTCGCGCAAAAAATTTGAATGAATTCTCGTGCTAATTGCAGGAATGTTCAATGATTCGTTTCTATATTTTCTTAAAAGGACGGCATTTAATGCACGTAACAGCTACCTATTTCATGCATTTCGAGCATTTCTTAAGCCTATAGCAATAACGATCGATGCCACGTGCCGCATGCAAATATAAAAATTTTCTAGCCGAACGTGAGCAAGTGAGCAAATATTTTACGAAAACGTACACACCTATTGAATAAACTTTTTTTTAAACGTTGAATGTATAAGTAATTTTCTATATATGTATATATATTTATAACTATATATATTTCTCTAACCATTTATAAACAAAATCACGTTTTCTGAATCTTGAAAGACATTTATTATTATGCACAAAGAATCTAAAAAAGAAAAATTTAATGCTCAAAATAAAAAAACAATTAAATAAAGTTTCTTAATTAGCTCTTATCTAAGAAATTAAATTGGATATAATATTATGTAAACATAAACAAGAATATTATAAAACTGATAATCGGATGAGATAACTTCAACAAAGATAACTTAAAAGATGATAACGAAAGGTTACAAAAACAATTATTCAAGTTCGGGATAGTTTAAATTAAAAGGCCCAATCTTTAGTTAATTTTCCTTAATATCGCAAAAGGGATTTGGATATTCCGTTAATACGAGTATTCAGACCGCAATCTGAAATCTAAATTTGAATGAAAGGCATACAAAAGACAAGGTGACGACATGCGTCAGCACAAATATATGAGCGAAAGTAAAAGACAATGTCGTTATGACATCAATATTTACATCAATAACATTTTCGTTATTCATGGGACTTTTTTTGACGACTGTTTTAGAGATAATTTTCCCAAAGACAAACAATTAGTACGATCAAAATAGTATCTTGAATATTTTCTTCATTATCGAATTTCATGATAATAACAATGTACGAAAATAATTCGTATACATATTATGAAAACGTGACTATTGTCAGTTCGCCTATAAAGATTCTGCAGCTCAGCAGCCTGCATAGTAAATTATGCAAAAAAGCAATAGAATGTTAGACTATTATTTTATCCGTCTTATCAACTCATGCGATATGTTAAAGAGTGTGTGAAATATTGAATATTTCAAAATTTTAGCATGCAATGAGATCTACACAGAAATGTGTGAGGATGCATAAGTAATTATATTCTAAATTGTAAAAGTTATATGAAAGAAGAAATAATACATTCGATTATATCAATGATCATATAACAATATAGGTATATATGAACGATCAACATTTCGATTGAAATTAAAAAAAGAAAAAAAGTTTGTCACTCTTTCCGCCAGGAATATCAGATATGTCAATATGTACCAATCTGCCGAACCTCATAGTGCTGCTCGATTCGACATTCAATAGATAACTAAAAATTTCGTTAAAAATTCCATATCGTTACGAGTATGATATCTCATTCCTCATTCGCTTGATATAGTTTTCATTCCCGGATTCAATATCTGGTATCCCGAAAACTTCGTGCATATTTAACAGAGCTTCATGTGAGGTGACATCCGATTAGTAACTTCTCTTCTGCAGGGAAGATATCATAAAGCGCCCCGAACTGGTCCTCCAGGCGAGGATTCGTAGGATCGGATTATGAAAGGTGTACAAGCACGAAGATTCGCGTGACTTAAGGCACTAACAGTAATACTTAAGGCCTAACGCAGCGTCCCTCTTCCTTAACATTAGAAGGCACTATCCCCTATCAGAGTACAACACGTAACAAATGTTAATTTATCGACCCTCGCATTAATCTTACACGCGGTTTTCTCTCTAATGATATAAACTGGCTCTAGGATATACTGGCATCTTGTTCCGTTGTCTCAACTGGCTTCATGATAGGTGTCCCAACTAACTTCAGCCGCGCTCATGCAGCGGCGTAAACGTGGTTTAAAGAAACAGGCTAATGCTACATCTGCCACCTACGCAGTGTATGTCGCGTTCCGCAAAGTTTCTAGAGATTATGTATACAATGTATTACGCTATCAAGCGAGCGCATTGAGATTTTCCTGTCCATTAACGTCCAATTGTTTGACACGCGGAATTAGCGATTTCTGGTGATATCTTCAGATTTCGATATAATCATCAACAGCCAATCCATCTTTACGTTCGAAACTAAATAAACATACACTGTTTACATCACATTATGCAATTAATTCTATTAATGTTTTTGTACTCTTAATATTAAATCAAAACTACAAAAACTGTACAAAGTGACAACAAGTTTAGACACAAAATTGGATGTTTATCAAATCATTACCCAGGTAGCAAACGCCATTTGTCACTGTTTTGACATTAAAGACGTCATTTTAACATCAAAATGATGATAAATAACGTCAGCATGGGTTAAATTATACAACATATATTTAAAAAAAAAACAAACTCTAAAATTAAGTATAGTTAGTTCTAACATATAGTTAGAATACCAAAAAGATTCTACAATAAACGATTTTCACTGATTGATGAACTAAAGACTGCTTTATGGCTGTCTAGAAGAATTTATTTGTGAAAAGAAACGCAGCTTATATGATACGTTTCCAAAACGCTGTAACACTAACATCAAAGGTAAGATGGCCATTTTAAATGTTCATTGTTATTTTTGGCATTTAAGATATAACTAACATTCCATAGTTTGATTTTATAAATATACATTACTAATTTGGTAAATACAAAACTTTGTGATTAAACATTGCTATCTCCCTACACAAACTAATTTCTATCAAAATCTACTAATTAATCCAATAGTAACTAAATAATCTAGTAATTAAATAATCTTTAAAATGTAAAGTCTAAATTGCTCTTTTGACTTAGTAATCTTGAAATCGCCAATTCAAAGTATCAAGGCATCCTGATACTTATAATCATCATTTATAAATAGAAAATCGTAAAGAACGATATAAATATACATGAACAGTGAATCGTTCTTTCGATAATCAACACAAGATGTTTGAGCATATATTTCGACGCCCAAATAGATATTTATTGAGCTGCTGAGTCTTCAGGATGCCTACGTAAGATGCGGAGTAACACTGTCACTATTTAGTGTTTGCGTGAAACCTACATTTCATTCAAGATTGAAAATCTCAAGGCGCCATAGAAAAGAATAATTTACTCGATTATGCTTGTTCTTCTTCGTAAAGCATTATTTACGATATCTCGTGATTGCACCTTCTATTTTGGCACTTTACACGCGGAATTCAAATTTAACGAATTACGATCGAAGAAGGCTCTTCCTTTCTGTGATTAAAAAGAGATTTTGGAAAGCATTATACATATAAAGCCATCAGTGATATTGCTTGTTACGTAATACTGGCTTCTGGTATGCCGACGTTTATATATCACGCTTCATTACTACGTAATAAAACGTTAATGATTGTCCGTCTCTAAACGCGAAATTCTTTGTGCATAATCGAAAAATTGCTCTATCAATGCTTTACGTAGTGTCTACGATCACGATTGTAGTTTATTTAACTGAGCATGCTAAGTCCCAAGCTCCGTCACCGGAGTTCGATATATTCTTTAACTTACACGCTAACCATTTATTTACTTTAATTTAATTAATTAATTAATTATTATACTGGCTCTCTTCTTCACGATACATACAATATATGGTGCTCTAGACTAGTTGAGCTGGCCTTAATTAAATATGTGTGTGTGTGTGTGTGTGTGTGTGTGTATGTGTGTATATACATATATATATATACATATATATATATATATATATATATATATATATATATATATATATAAAGAAAACAAACTGAAAAATCGAACGAGTAAAAATTGGCTAGAAACACAGAAGAGAACAGATATATGTAACGATATGTCTCATCGTGCCAAATCTGTAGGTGATCTCGATCGCACAAGCGGATCATTTCTCTCTCATAATCGTGAAACATGCCTTTGTTAAAGCCCGAATAAAACGATTATCTTCCCTCGCGATTATTCGACACTCGTAATTCCGACATCGGCTAAATTGTCGCAACTGTGGCCATTCTTTTCCGCAGAGATCCCGTTGGAAAGGCTTGCGAGAGACAGCACCGAGAGAATCAGCCGACCAAAATTGATCGGCGCCGCGATTACTTAGCTCGCGGTTAAGCGCTAAATCTAATAAACGCGATTTGTTTGCTTCGTCGATTTATTTTCTCTTTTTCCTAGTTGCTGCCTGCCCGTCCGGCCGGTCCGACCTAAAGTTCGAAACGGGCCGACACATGGTATGGCTCTTCAGGTCCCAAATGTAAGAAATATCGTCGTTTCTCGTCTAGGATTGCTCAGGATCACTAGCCGATTACCGAGGACCGTTCTCCAGCTTTCCTCTATTTCCTTCCGCAGATCGGCGTGCGCTTTCTCTCACATCGATGCTCTAGGCGGTCCTCACCATCAGTGCCTCTTCATGTGGAGCGACAAGTGGTCGCTTCGCGAAAACGATCGCTGACAGAGATGGCACTTGAACGGCTTTTGGCCCGTGTGTTTGCGATAGTGCCGCGTCAGCTCGTCCGATCGTGCGAATTTCCACGTGCAGCCTTCCCACGTGCACTGATATGGCTTCTCGCCTGTAACAGATAAATAATACTATGAGAATATCTTGATATAACGTAGACTGTCGACATTAACAGACATGTTAATATCTTTACTATTTAAAGAAAAAAATTACGTTTCTCGAAGCTGAATTGATTAAAAAATTTGTCAATCACACCGGAATATTAACGTAGACATTTGTTATCCGTGTATACTTAGCATAACCAAAATCCATCATATCTTTAAGCATTTTACGACAACATAAATTTCATGTTTTCATATTTACATTTTCTGTTTTAGAAATACGTATACCATAAATTTTATATTCATTTAAATGAATTTTGCATGTGCTGCATACTGTTAACATAAATAATATTGCAAGACTTATATCCTAATCTGCATTTATATCGCGTGAAGAAAGTTAAACATTAAAGATAGAGGTTAGATATACGTTTCTATTGTATAAAAATAGATTTGTATTAAACTATAAAATGTATTAAATAATCATCGAAATGTTATGTATCGATGTATAATCAATAATAAGACATTATAATATAGTTATTTGCCTTGAAACATTCTATATTTTTATTCATTACATCTGCTTTAAATCAAGATGAGATAACTATTTATAATCCACTTCAATTCAAGGAAAATGGAAATTTTAATTTGATAATGATTCCTTTTATCAATAAAATAATACGCTTGTATCGTATTTATCATATTGATAATCCATATATCGTGATCAACGAACAGTATAAAATCTCTCATCGTATTCAACTTGCCTCAGTGACAAAATTATACTGGAATCAAATTTTTCGTAATACAACGAAAGTATTAGGCAACAGAGTAAAATGTCACATAAATACACCATCTTAGCATTGATGATCGTGATGATCACATTGGTCGTTTCAATTCAAGGAGAATTAGGTAAATCTTTATTTCTTTTTTATAAATTATTTTTCTGATAACTCTTTAATGACATCTAATACAGCAGTGAAAATAATGTCAAAATATCTGTCATTCACAGATGCACCATTGCCCCAATGTGTTGCCGGTTTTTCCTATTATAATGGATGCAATAGCTGTTTGTGTGATTTAACTGAAGCTAACTGGTATTGCACTACTAGATGGTGTGGTGGCGTCCGTCTCATTAAACCTCCGTGTTTATGTGAATAAACTAAATATCCAGAGATTCCAGGACTTATGTAAATAAGAATACTTTGCTTCAATATAGAGAGACGTAATTGTTACACTGATGTGGCTATGTTAAAGTTTAACGTTTCAATCCCTCTATCGATAAGCCTCAATGTAACCTAAATTTCCCAATAATAAAAAAAGATAAATATATAAATTTGTTTTTCATTCACCATAAAAATGTTATACGTGCACACATACACACACACACACACACACACACACACACACACACACACACACACACACGCGCGCGCGCGCGCGCGTATTTCGATTTTTATACGTATTATATTGTTCAGAAATTAGTCATTTCTCTGAGATATCATATATTTTTATCTATTACACTAATTTTGGATCGATAAGTAAAGTTGTTTGCATTGAAAATAGTAATCTTGATTCCATCAGTATAATAACGACATTTTTTATCAATAAAATAGCTTGTTATAAAATATAATATCAGGTATTATCATATCGTTAATTATGATAATGATCACAATACGCAAATCATACTATGCAATACATATTTATAAAGCTATTGTCCAGTCAAGAAACTTACATTAATCCTTGCATTGTATACAAAGTGCAAAAACAATTATTAAAATATCATACAAATTCACTCTTTTGATGTTGATAAAAAAAATTTTTTTAGTTCTACAAGCAATTTGTTTACTTGAATCTATTAAAAAAAAACAAATTACTTAGAGTAAACAAATTTTTTTTAGTGATTCTATCTTCTATCTATAGTCTGTAAATAAGAAAATAAGAATTAAATATTCGAAAACATTACGAATGACATATACTGATTCATTTTATTTTAACCGCGTGCAATATATAACAAATTCGAATACCTTCGAGATTCCACGAAAACTATATCAGTTCAATACGCGTTTGAACGGTTAGATGCTAATGAAGCATTTATATATACGTGCGATAATCTGATGCGTCATCCTTTATGTATACATTGTTTCCAAACTCTGTTTGAACGAGCGTTTAACTTTTCAAGCGTGTCTTATAACCACTCGGCGCAGACCAGTCTATCCGTGAGAAAAAAAGATAGCATGAACCATAAAAAGCAAACACAGTCTAGATGTCAAAAGCCACTTGATGCTATAAATGCTTCGAAACATTTTTTGATTGGTCAATTAGTAAAATTCTTTCTTCCTATTGATCAATCAAACGCTTCGAAACATTTGTAGCTCCAAGTAACCGTAGTCACGCACAAAATATATAAACGAGGGATTCTTATATAAAGATCTCGTCGTACCAAGCTCTGTCAAAAAGAAGTCGACGTTCGAAGTGTTTGAATCATATGAAGTGCTAAAACCATGACATCCAAATATCAGATATTTGTGATACTTATAATCATTAGCATCGTCGGTTTGATTTCAACTACGCAAGTAACGTTTCTTATGTTTACAAATATGATAAATATTATTAATCAATTATTTAAGTTATGCTCAAGCGAGATATATAGTTAGGGGAATTAATAATTTTATTTCATCATTTTCATCATTTAGTTTATATAGCGCCGGAACGAAAATGTATACCAGGAAAACAATACTTTGATGGGTGCAACACTTGCTTCTGCACCTCCAAAAGCACTATTGTCAGTACCAAAAAACTTTGCGGGAAGTTTATAGACTTCCATAATATGGCCTCCAAAATGGAACTGCTTCCTCCACCTTCTGATTTCTAGCAATAATTTTTGTAATCTTATAAGCTGTATATTTTGAATTTGTTTAACATTCAATTTAAAGATCTAAACTGCATATTATAACATTTAAAGAATTGCAATTTAAAGAAAGTGAAAATTATTAAATGATGTTTTGAAATTAAATTAAGAGATATTCATTAATAAACAGTAAAAACGATATAAAAATATAAATAAGCTCTAATTAGTATCCTAAAAAACTTTAAAAAATTCATAAAATAAACTTGGCTAAAATAAAAAATATAAGTATGTATATTATATTTGTGTAATTTTTATAAATAATATAATTCGTTCAGCTATGAATAAAATGCAATGTATACTTTAAGGATATTCATTTTAATTACAAAATGTAAAAGTTATAAGCAATCAAATTATTTGGGGATACCAAGTGTTCCTGCAATGGCGTTTAAGAATTAAAAATTAATTTACTGTTTTTAATTCTCTTCGATATTCGCTCTGATACCTTAACTAATATTTGCGGGTTCAGTTACTTTAAATTAATGTAACTTTGTTTAAATTTTTGTCATTTTTGTCATTTTAAAAGTCAAAACCTGAGGAATAAGATTATGTAATTTAAAATCATGTAAAATTGTAAAAATGATTAATAAACAATTTTTCATAACGTAGTTGAAGAAAATGTTCATTGGATCCACGAATACCAGATCAGAGTTACTTATATTAAAGTCATTTCGATTCTATATTCGCTATGCCGTGAATATGCTATGCTGTGAAAAACGATTAGACATCGTGTGATCCACGGAAGAAATAAGAAGAAACAAAATCGAAAGACGGAGTGAGGAATTGCTCCAGATATATTGTATTACGGCTCGGTCGTAAGACGATGACGTAATCGCCATCAAGTTCATCCGCTTCGTGCAACACGAGACGAAGACGGACTGGCGAATCGAATGTTACGATCAGGCGGCTGGTTCGCGATCTCATTAAATCTGCAGCCGGTTGAACTCGGATAATAGCCCAGTCGGTTCAGCGACGAAGGCGACGACGTGCTCGTCTTTCTTCAGGTCTGATCTCAGGAAAACATCGCGATTTGATCGATATATCTGCGCGTCTGTCCGCGAATCTCCGCGCGGTGAGACTCGAGCGGGTAGTCTCAGCTAGCTGCAGGGTCGTAAGTCACAGGGTCAAGACAAGGAGTGTTATTATCGCGAGGATCGATCGGGCGAGGAGAGAAGCGGGATCGATGCTTAACCCTTAATTTGGTATTTGCCCTTGTAAATGGCCAGTGTTAAGACTCGGTCGGAACAATTATCGCGTCATGGGGCGTGAGCTCCAAGTCGCGATTCTCCGACTGCGAAACGAGGCAAAATTAACGCACATTTATTATTACGTATTAGGGACGATTAATCTTTATAAATCGGACGTTTTAATTATTGCAGTACACGAAGAGGGAAATGATCGCCCGTGAGATCGTTTTAACGAGAAATTGTGCTTTCGGTATCTTCACGATGACTTCGTAGATGGAGCAGCTCGATATGCAGCAAAGAATTCATTTTTTGTCTACAAAAAAGCGCGTTCTATCTTTCAACGCGATTTATTCCATTGTACTAAAATAATAGAGTAACACGCACATCGCGTATCTCGCGGAAAATGGATTGTTGTCGTTTACAGCTGTTCGCATTGTCCGTAACAATCGTAGTACCGTGGTTAGACGCAGAAAGAAAACTAGTCATTCTAGAATATTAACGTCATCTTTCTGACATCGCGAGTCTAATTACCGAATGGTAATTAACGAGGCAAGCCTGAAAGTCAGAGTAATTAGAGACGCGCGACCCAAGGGAATGGCAAGCTGTTTTCCCTGATCTCTCGATTTGCGTCGATTGGAAAGGATCGAGTTTTAGCGAGGCGCGTGGATAGTGGTCTCTCTCTTTCTATCTCTTCACGATAGATCTAAATCGGCCGTCTTAAATGTCTCGACGCCCATCGGGCGAATATTATTCCGCAACGTGCCGAGGATACGCGAAACGACTAATGACGTTGTGAAGGAAGGTGCCCGTGCGCTCACGGTTGTTACGTAATCTTGAGTAATTAGTCCATTTACGAGCCGTGTGCACGTAATATCGGCCGATGGGCAACGGACAAGGGTCGCATTAGTTCTCCCATTATTAATGCATTTCGATCGCATTTTTCCGCACGGTTTCGCGCATTTATTGCGCTGTAGATTATAACGCGGTACCAACCTTCGCGTCCTTCCTTTCTTCTTATACGTTACTTAATCATGAGATTAGTCGTAGCACTACTCTTACAGCGAATATGCACCAAGGGAGAATGAGTAAAAAAAAAACGAAGGAAAGATTATTTAAGGAATAAGGAACATACGATGAAAAGTACGATTATGTTATCTAAAAATTTAAATTTCTGCTCTCTAAAACTTTTAGATTAAATCTCACTATAAAAAGTAAAATCTCATTCTTAAAAATTGAGTCACTCATTTTCAAGATTGGATCATTTTCATTTTCTTTAGAATTGAATTCCACTTCAAAGAATTTAGAGAATAAATGCAAATCTGAAAATAATTTTAATGAATCATCAAAATAATTACAGAACGCTTAAGTGCTGCAAAAAAATTTCAATATTCTAGTAACCAGTTTGAGCGTCTCTAATTATTTCTCATACTTGAAAATTACACATATCTGCAATGTGCTTTATACATTACTTCCATTTTATTTTATAACTATCAGGTCCTTTTTTGCAACTTTTATTCTTATAGCATGTCTAACGAAGTGACAGATCCATTAATTTCGTAGGAATATATTTTTTTATAATGCAAATGTATTACGATTAATTTGTCACGCGTGCTGGAAAATAAGCAAAGACGTTATTTAATTGTCGCATAATAGCATACCGCGTCTTTTGTGGTACTTCAGGATACAGAAACGAGTTCATTCATCTTAAGACAAATCTATCGCAGTCACGCAAAGTGCGACTTTTAAATCAGTATTGTAAGAGTAAATCTTTGCGGTTCGGATTTATCAGCAGCCATGTAGGTAGTGCCAAATCGGACTTGTTTTTCAAAATTACAGTTTGTATTAATAATATAAACTATAATTAGTTCATTATTGTAGTCTAAAGCCAATCCTTTGAAGATTTCTATAATTGATAAATAATCATCAGTTTTATTTAACTTTTCCCTTATGTATTCGTAATTCTTCCATTTTCTCCAACATCAAAAGCATCAAAAACATGTAATAGTATTTACTTTACACGCCGCGTCACTTGTTATAGTACGATACTATAACAAGCGTATATTGGAATGGATGCGAAAAGTGAGAGGTTATCACTACTCTAATATACTGCAACAAGTTATCGTTAGCGTTTACTCCGTGTTCGTAATAATTCCGTCACTCTTCTTTATACTGTATCATATTGCAACGAGTGATTTACAAATAAGATGTTACCCAGCGCATTAAGCAATAAGCTACACAATAATGCGGACATACGCCGGTGTTTTATATGAAACGCGTTAATTCTCTTCGTGAAGAAAATTAATACTGTTTATGTCGTATTGCATAATATTTATCGTACCGCGTTACAACATCGTTGAACACATAAATTAGGAGCAGCTTATATATACATACAATACGTTTTTCAGATCCGCCGTTAACCATCGGTTAACGAAGCTGTACGCTTCGAGACATTTGCAGCACGAGGCATATAATTATCACATCACAGCATGTGAGAAAGTTGCTAGGACGCATGGTTGAGCGACACGATGCGTGCTGGTAATGAGGAGCGAACTAACAGCTCTCTCGACTAGAACGTTAAAAAAAAAAAGAGTATAGCGTGTCGTTCGCGGATGCAATGTTCACGTGATGTCAGTTCGAGACTGTAATGAGATGCTGAGGATCTCCTACGCACCTTGAAATTATACACGCCTCGAATAATTCATTTCGCTTTTGGCACACGATTGAATTTGCTTCTCTCATCGGAAAGTAACGCAAATCCTTTTCTTTAATGCCAAAAATAGATATTTTTTCAAAGCGATGAAATATTAAAAATACAGAAAAAAGAAGTTGCAATTGCATATTATATAGGTATACGGCAAAAATGCAAGAGTTTAAAAAAGTTCATTTTTTAATACACGAAATATAAATATTTCGGATTTCTAATATTTTTTTCATAATAGTAGACAGTACAAAATTTTTACTGATATAGTTCGTTTACTTTAACATAGTAAATAATACTTAATAAATTAAGTTTTTGATAGGTGCAGCGTATATACTGGAATAGGGATGGGATATATGGCTATTCATAGGGGAAGGAGGAGGGGTATGTACGGTTCATGAAAAATTTACAAATAATGCATATAAATAATACGTATAAAATGACAATAACTTATAAATGCATTTACAAAGTTTTATTAAGGAATAAGAATGATAAATATGTATATGAAGTAATAAATAATAATTACAATCTTCCCACATATATTACAAATGTTATGACATGAGATATACACATATACATGAGTATATACATATTTCATGTAATGCGTTTATTGCATTTAGTGCACTGAATTCAATCTACACACTTTGTATGCTTTAGGCATAAATCCCGTCCGCTAAAAACCAAATAGGTGGAATATACAAGATAACAAACTAAACAAAGAATAAAAGAGCAAAGTACTTGTATTTTGTTGTACAACATGCTTTATTATTCCTCATGTATCATTCATGTATCACTAAATAATCATCACTAAGTCTTTTGCACGTTCTACAGTAATCATTTTATGTAGATTTATAATTTATGATGGTGCTACTTAACACAGTGACACAAATCGATTCAACTCACAATAATTTCATTAATATTAACAGTAAAAAACTGAAATCATAACACTAATAATATAACATAAAGACATGTAACAGAGTAGTTGCGGGAAAATTATCCCCACTCCTTCTATTTTTTCTGACTTCTGCGACGTAAATCCCAGCGCGGCGTATTTGCCGGAGTTATCCTATATTAAACCATAATGTAAAATTAACCACTTTAATTGATACGACAATTAATGTAATTTGTGAAATCATTCTTTCTAAACTCGATCGCGAATAAAGCATGAAGCAAAGTGCCGAGCATGAAAGTGATGCTGGCTGAACATACCGACGTTAAGATTATGGGAAATTATTTGCAGAAAAGAGAGCAACGAGAGATTTGCAACGACCAACGAGAACAATGCGGAGGAGCATGCTCGTCAGGAAATCGTTAACCCACCAGAGGTAATCGCAGCCTTCGGCATTAGTGCATACGTGCATTGTTAATAACAGGGTACTCGAAGCACTACCACTCCGTAAAGAAATCCACAGAGAGGACTGCCTGCGATCATCGGCGTATCCTTCGATACACGGAACCGATCAGCCGACGTTGTCCGGCTTACGCCAAGGCTAATTCGCCTTAATTAATACACGAGATCTCACCAAACCTCCTCCTGTCTATCAAGGGTCACGCCAGTCGGCTGACATCGAGCCTATATTCCGATAGTTACGCACAGTGATTCTCAGCAGCGATCCTTTATTCTTTTCGATCAGTTAAATATTTTTGTTCTAATACGTTATGAAAAACCTAAAAAATAATAAATAAATAAAATGCCAATTTGAGCCAACATTGGTTATTCATGTGTATTTTATATCATTTATTCAAAGTGAATATTAAAATGTATACGTTCCGACCTACGGTCAAGATTCTCTTCAATGCAAAGAAATTTACTTAAACTTTTTACATTCGTCTATCAAACAATTATGTCGTGTCTAATAACTCTTAATTTTGTTTCATTAAATGGAACAGTCTAATGGAATAGTCTAATGGAACATGTACAACAAACTTTATAAAGACAGTTCAATCTTGACAGTCACATGTTAAACTTAATAATTTGATAGCGTAAAATACACACGAATAACCAGTATTGGCTCAAATATTTTATTTATTTATTATTTAAAAAATTTTTTTTTTATTGATTTCTTCTTGGGTTGTCAATTGTTATGAAAAACCTTGTATAATTCGATTGTGGCATAACAGTAATTATAAATAGACTGATTTCTAAATAGAACGGAACTAATACACGGAAAAAATGATGCTGTAACGATTATGTAAATAGCATTAGCAAAAGTGATAATGCCGGCCATTTAACGTTCTCCAATCTCATTTATAGCCACTGCAATTAGTAATATGTAATTATCACTGGAAAATATAAACTTAACGGCAATTGAAACACAACTTGTGTCGCTATGTGCATAAAAGTGTATAGCGATTTTAAAATTGGAAAGCACTTAATAATAATGTGCATTTAAAAAATGTCGAATGAATGTTAAGTGTGAATTTAACACCCATGCGATATGTGTATAATTCTCACCACGTTGATTTTTTTTTTAATTAAGATCAACATAATGTGGATTTAAAACCTCTAGTGTTTATATCAACACCATGAATTTAATACTATGAGTGCATGGATTTAAAACTCATGGTGTTAAATCCACACCATATTGATATTAATTTAATACCAACACAGTGAGAATAATATACAATAGACACTGCATGGTATTCACATCGCTATTTTTTTAGAGTGTATAATACAGTTGTATAATACAAGCAGTCAATATGTAATTGATAAATAAAATATTGTATAATAATTGTAAAGAGCTTAATAAAATTTATTTGTATTATAATGTATTATTTACGTTGAGATTTAAACAATAGGAAACAGAATATGCTATTGTCACTACCTGAATGCAGAATTTGTTTAAGCGTTTCTCCTGCTTGCGCGGTAACAGTTTATATATATAAAGTTAATTATAAATAAACTTAAATTTATATCGCTCTCATTTAATTACATCTCGTTAAAAATTCTTCCGAGTCAATCAAAATCATGGCTCGCGGAAAACTCTGGCATAAGAAATAACGATGTATTTAAAAGAAGCGTGGCAAGCATTTCTTAACTCACGCGGAATCATCCTCAGCCGAGGGAAATGCGATAATTAGAGATACCTGTAGATACACATGTTGTTATGCGATTTCTCACAAGTAGATAAGGAATTTTATGTGTACGCTAATGGGCGTAGGAAACATCTCTCACCATATAATCGTGCAAGGGCGATTTACCGTGCGCTCATAATGAGCTATGATTCTCTACCTGCAGCTCTCGTTACACGCAACAGCGTGCGTCGCTATATTCGTCGATATTAAAAGTAATATTAGGTTCTTATTATTCCGTTACGTCGTCAATGAGGTGCGTAATACGAACAACATTCAGTTACACTATCGCTGAAGCAATTAATATTGCTGATAATATATTTTGCCCTAATTAATCCGCTATTATTGAAAAGAGTCCTACATGTCATAATTAAAAATCCATAATCATTAATTTAACAGAATATATCGTTCTCTTATTTCAAAAGAAAACGATATATCAGATTCCCACACAACTTGAAAAATGTAATTTTCAAATGAGAATTCTGGTAGATTTTACCAGAAATATTGTATTAACCAGAATTCCGCTTATCTCAACTAGAATTCTAATAAATTTAACCAGAAAATTCTGATTCGTCCATTTTCAACCAGAAATTTTTTTTTAGTGTATATGAATGAGTTAGGTAAAGATTATCTACTCTATCAATCATTAAAAATAAACTAACTTAACTTCACAATCCGTTCGCCAAATAGCATTTGTGTTTTTAAGGCTTTCAAAGAAATCGCGATATCTTTTACAAGAATGGCATATTTTGAGTTGTGTTATTTTTGTAAATAATAAAGAAAGTTTTCTACAGAGAATATCACTATCAAAGTTTGAAGAAGAAATTTTTTTATTTTGAATTTAGTCATTCCATCTAATCAAGGTAAATATAAACTGTTGGTCATATTTCGGATCACTTTTGATGAATTATTCCGGATTTATTATTGATAATTTCGTAAAATATTAAAATCATCATAACTGATCAATAAAAAGGATAATTTATTTTAGGATTGTGAAACAAAAATGACATTCGGTCATGTTTGTAAGAGTATATTCTTTTTGCCAATATTATTTTAGTCAATAATTGTTAAGTTGAAAAATATCGTGATAGAATGCAACACTCGTAAAATATCGCGAAATGAGCGAACCGCAATATTTAGTGCGCAAAATCTGTTGAAATCACGAGTCTTTGAGAACTGGGCCCATTATTCTTCAAAGCGAGGTAATTTTATGATCACTCCCGCCGGCTTCGCAACGATAATCATGATCGCGCGATTTACGAACGAGTTATGCGGAATGGTAGAAATGACAGTAATCAATGAATTGGCATTTCCCACATCCAGGCGGTACCTCAGTAAGGATATCTCAATGGTGTTAGAATGACAGATAGACGGCACGATTCGCTAGAAACGGGCGTTGCACGCCAGTCGTCGAAACAATTATTAGTCGAAGCGAGGTGAATACGACATACACAACGAGGTCTGGGTATGTCAAGTAATGGCCTTTTGTTTACCAGCCGATCACTGCGCACCAGGAATTTCGTAAAACCATCTACCATAATAGTATCCTAATGCGCAAAGCATGTTCCGGTCTGCGAAACGAGTTTCTCTCCGGAATAGTGGAGAGAAACTGAAACAGGAAGATGGTACGCAGAATTTTCGTGAGGTAGGACAAGAAATGGTAACTCCGGTCTTTGATGTGTATTCTACAGCACACTTACAATTAGCGCAAAACGTGACTAACTCGATTTCACAATTCCACTTCATATCGAGAAACAAAACATATTATAATACAAAATATCATAAATTCTCTATTCTATCACAATGTGCGACCTTTTTATTAAAAATGTTGAATAGCTTATCACAAAAATTGCAGTTTTTTAATTTTATTATTTTTAATTAGTATAGAAGAACTTTTTACTGAAGTATCTAAAAATTTAAATACAGATCTATAATAAAAATATATTGTTAGATTGTCAAAATAATTACGTAGGACGTTTAAGCTATTTACTATAGAATGTTGAAACTTGAATGGAAAAGACGATTTTTGTTGAAATGTCTAAAAAATTTAAATATATATAGATCTAAAAATAATTCTGTTGGACTATCAAAATAAAGCATGAGGAGATATTCGAACATAATGAGTAATGCAGAAAAATTTACAATAATCTAGCAATCAGTCAAATGTCCCACGTAATTATTTTGACAATTCAAAACAAAAATATTTCCAAATTTGTATACAATTGAATTTTTAGATACTTTAACAACCCTTTTTTTGCAGTGATAAAAAATAATAGAACTGCGATTTTTGTGATAAGCTCTTAAATATTTTTAGTAAAGAGATCACATATTGTGATAATAAATTATCATAATTTTGTTCGAGTATAGAATGCACGGCGTCTTCGATTAAAAAAAAAAAATAAAATAAATAAACATTCATTTGCTCCTCCCAATATCTCAAAGATATGCACAAAGTACGGCGACCAACCTGATAAGAGAAAACGAAGGCTTCAGGGATTTCTATAAGTATAAGCAAGCGTCTCCGGGTTGAGCACCGCGATCGCGCCGCGTCTCGCTTGAATCATGGACCAGACAAAAGATCCTGGTTCTCACGACCACGCCCTCTCTCTCCTCGCCGCCTGTGCCCCTCCCCAGACGGCGGCGATGCCTTCACGAAGGTACCTATCCACCGGAAATTCCTAAAGCAAACCACCATTGCCGCCGCTGCTGCCGCGCCACGTCGTGCATATCTACATGGTCAGGAACGAAACGGAATGGAACAGAACGAACGCATGGAAACGGCGCGACCTCCTCCAAGTTTCTCTCGTGACGCGGTAATAAATGACCGGGGTTGTATGTATACGCGGGGCGCCCGTATACGAAAGCGGATAAAAGTGCGAATCTTTTCTTCCCCCTCCCCTTCTCATCCCTTCACTCCCGCTGCTGGACAGAGGCACCTCCTCGGCGACGTCGCGGAACGGTATCGAATTTCCGCGGGGCTCCACGGTCGTGAATCCTAGCGTGCGAATGTCGGCGACCTCTGACCTCGACGGACCGCGGATCACGCGCGCGAAAAATCCTGGCGGAGGATAGCACGGCGCCACGCCGTGTGTGCCTCTTATCTGTTGCATCCTACAGCATGCAGAAGAGTCACAGCATTTCTGATATAAATTCGCGAAACACGGCAAACTAACTAGTCGCTAACGTGAACTAAATTGACGACTGTCATTAACCGATTTGAGATAATAAAATCAGGATTTTTCGCGCGCGTTTACAATTAAATAATTCGTGCGAAGAATTGACTTTGAAAATTGCCTTTTTATAGTAATTGAATGACAATTTCTTGAGCTCGTAAATCACGGCGAACAGCTACCGTGAAAGGTTACCACGTCCAATTCGAGCGTCTTAGATACTAAAGGAATGTTCAATGACTAACGATTTGTCGTCGACTTGACACAGCTGGGCGACAAGTTGTCAGCTACCGTACGATCAACTTAAGCATTATTTTATACGATCAATGACGCACTCACGATGATATATGGTAATAAGGCGCGAGTTTTGCACTGATTTAACGTGGAGAGATGGAGATAACGATTCCCAATTTCTACGTGGCAAAGTTTCTTTTATAAATGTGAGCAGAAAAAGAGATTTCCATGTTCGCTCATTTCAAAAGCTCACTGCTTTGCTGAATGAGATTCTATATAATTTGCATAGGTAGTTGTATACAATAATGACGAAGTGCTTATAATTAAATTCTTTCTCGTTAACTTTTTTCTCAAATACTGTGCGTTCGTTGATTTCGAGTGTTCTGCATAGATGATTATCTTTATGTAGTGTTGTTTAAAGATGATCCTACACGGTCAATAATATTGATCAGTAATATTGTATCAGTAATACTGAAAATGTATATTAATATTTTAACTTTACACGATTAATATTATTGACAATATATTTCATTTTAATTTTACATACATTATCTATTGTACTATGACGTGAATCCTAATAAAGCAATACTGAGAGAGATACTCGAAAATCAAAATCCAGATCATCATCAATATTCTACGTCAATCCATCAATATTAACCGTACATTCAATAATATTATCAGTATTTATTAATACTGACAATATTATTCACCATGTAAGGTCATCTTAAGATTTGTAATTCTGGGCCTTTTCCTAACTTCATTAAGAAAAAGGAAAGCAAAATGTGAACTTGACACGTCAAGTCAATGCTTACAATTACAAATCTAGGATTACGATTCATTTGATGCTATAAATGGTTCAAAGCAATTTTTTCATTGGTCAATTAGTTAAATTATTTCTTTCGATTGGCTAATCAAATATTTCGAAGCATTTGTAGTGTCAAATGGACCGCACCTTTGGACATGTAATGTAGACATTCAATATTGAAAACAATAGGATAAATCAAGAAAACAGCGTATGAGAGAGAAGGTATTGACGTTAAAATGACGAAATGCGCGATCCAACGATCGCTGATGTACGCAGTGAGTCACATATAGTGATCGCACATAGTGATCATCAGGAACGTGCGTTTGTTTCTTTGAATCGATTGATTTATTTCATCTTGATTAACTTTCCTAACTGAAATTCCAATAGTTATCTATAGCTTTTTAACTGTGGAATGGAGAGATTTATGATACGACGATGCTACGTAATTTAATTTTTTCTATTTGCAATTCCAATGGTGTATTCGACATAGCGGTATCTTTCGTTCGTGAATACCTGACCAAAGAGAGTTCTTATTTTCCATATTGTGCTGTAATTAAGAATGCTATCATTATTGAGTGATACAGTATTGCTATCGTAAATTGCTATCGAAAATTTTATGTATTTATGTAAAATTTTATGTAAAAATAGGCCACTTTAATTAAGTAACACAAGTTTTTTATACATTTTAACGATAAAATATTCTTAATCTAAACTTTTATAAACAAATAATCTAATTATTAAGTCAAAAGAAAAGAAAGAATAAGCCACCATAAAATTTAATTTCAAAATAGTATAAAATATGCAGTCCAATTATATATATTTTCTCATAATACTTAAATAAAACGTGTAATAACATAAAGTAATAACAAAATTGTTTAAAAATTGAAATCATTTATATCACGCTTTCTGTTATAATAACTATCAGGTTAAGAAACTTGAAAGAACTGGTAACAGCCAAAATTTTTAAAAGCTTGTCTCCGCTTATCCTAGCTTTTAGCAAATTAGACTTTCTAATGATCACTGAAAGCATAACTTAGGGCTCAATGACCTCGCTCATTTGTACGTACAATTTACATATCAATAACATTCTGGAATTAACACTTGAATAGAATAACTGATAGGAACAAAAATGAATGCCAACACGGAAAGAACGTTTTGTTAAAGTATCTGAATACTTAACTAGATACAGATCTGAAAATAATTTTGTTACATTAAAATAATAGAACGCTCGAATATAGTGATAATGCTTGCACAAAGGCATTCTAGCAATCAGTTTAATAAGTGTCCTGTATAATTATTTTCATATAGTCCACCAAAATTTTTCACATACAGTTCTTTTTGTGAAACAGTACGCGATAAAAAAATATATCGTATTATTTTGGAAAGGAATTAAACTTGATATGAAAATATAGATGTATAATTTATTTAGAGAAAAAATTGCACGAAATTATTTAATACTATTCGACAAAATTGATAAAGCGCCATTCTCGCAATTAACACTAACTTACCGGTATGAGTCCTCTTGTGCGCTTTTAGATGCGAGCTCTTCGTGTAAACTTTGTCGCAGCCAGCAACGTCGCATCTGTGAACTTTGCGTCTCTTCAGCGCGTCGCCGCATTCGCCATCGACACCTAAATTGCCGCCATTTCCGCCAACACCGGCGTTTCCTCTGCCACCCAAACCGATACCCGCTGCTAGCGCCGGACGTTTGTGGAACACGCTATAATCAGATAGTTAAATCCACAAAAGTTAATCCTAACGTGAACACAAATAAAAATAGTATGTCTTTGAAAAGTTACATTAATAAGATTGTAACATTCAACATAATATTCTTCTTTTTTTTTTTAAATTCATTTTAGCCGAGACAGATCAAGTCATAAACTTTAATAAATAGAATAAAATTCTTCATGGCTCATTTTAATTATAATTTATTTTTATACCTTCTGAGAGCCGATTGTTCCACCTTTTGGTAAATTTTACTTGTGAGGTAAATCTGGTAATATTGTTTAGCAACAATAATGTCCGACTTTCTCTTGGTATAAGCGAAGAACTCACTCAGTGACCAGTTTTTGATTGTATTAAAGGCAGGTAAAGTCGTTCAAAATAAAACGACCGAGGAGATACGAGGTAATATCGTCAAGAAGAAATCAAACACGATTCATAAAACGGCGTAACGCAACATGCTGCGAATTATGAAAGGATCGGTCCTGGGATCGCGCATGCCTTTTTGCACTCGACTCTCGCAACTATACATCCGAGATGACATTGATTACGACAAAGAAACGAGCGATAAAAAATTTGCCGTTTCAGTCATTACCAATATCAATTCCTATGGACGAGAGACGTCTTCATCAATCGTTTTGCGCTGTAACATGTAGACTCGATTATGCGACAGATGATCTCTCACTCCTTCTTTTTCTAAGGAATAACTCTCAGTTATTCCTTAAAGCCACAGCAAGCAGCTGCGTACTTTACAATATAATATGAACTATTAAAATAATATAAACTATTTAATAATAATTCATTTTTAATATTTAAAAGTTTATTCTCATTAAACCCGTATATAGACGTATAGGATCAGAACTACTTTTTCTTCTTCTTTTTCTTGGATGGATCCTAATCCAATAAAAATAGTCATAAATAAAAGACGAATCAAACAATCCAATATTTAATCTCCACAAGGGAGAGAAGCCAAAGCAATCCAGAGTCACTTTGTAATGATCGCTGTGTGATTTTGTGCGCCTATTTATATAAGGATTAATATTATATTGTCATTTTTATATTAAACAAATTTATTTATCATTCTAAAAATAAAAACGATTTAATAAGTAATATCAAGGACTTAGATATCCACGTTGCGTGAATAAAAATAAAAATTTATTAAGAAAAAAATTTTTTAAAAAACAAGAAACTTAAAAAAAATTCTTATCACACAGAGTGTAAAATTATTTACTCTAACAGTTAAAGTTTAAATTAGTATAATTTGAGTTTTTCTTTATTGTAAAATCAGTGTAACTTATTTTCCCAGATAATGTACTGCTTTTTCATCTAGATAAGTGTACCAATTTCCGGTGTTATTTGTAATGCGAAGTTTTCGTTTTGAGCCGGAGTACCTTTCTCAATAAGTACTCGAAAAACCGAGCAATTCGTCGAAAGCGTGCAATGACACTGGACCGATTGATGGAAACAAGAAAGGTATATCGGACCGGCTCGATCAATCTCAACTTGACTGAATTCTGGTAGGACTTGTTTTTCCACGAAACTCGTACGTGGCAATAATATAGATAGACTCGCGTTTTTTAGGGCGTACATATTTGTACGCCCATATTTGTACCAGTCAATTTGACGCAGTGCAAAATATTGCTCTCGAATCATTTATGAAGAAAAAAACGAGACAAGCATCGAAAGGTAATCTGAAGGAATTACAAAAGTATCGAAAATTTTGATACTTTTAAAACGATTGCAATAATTCGACTCTGATTATTTTAGGTTTAATCACGTTGAATCACAATTTTTCCTGAACTTTCAATATGCCTCTTATACACTCCAGACTGTTAAATTCATATTTATACTCACAATTTGAATTATTTTTAATCATTTCTAGACCGCTCCTACTTAAAACAATGAACGATTTTACTCAAGCAATGTATTGTATTAAAACTAAAACACAAACAAATTAATGTATTAAATTTGACTCAAATTTAGTTTATTATTTATTAAGTACACATTGATATAATATATTGTTTACTTTGAAGCTGAGCAATTTAATTTTGACACACACAGAAGTTCAAAATGACAAAATATTTAACTTAAAGGATTAGGTATTATTACTGCTTCTTTGATATCTAACAGTGTGTTCATTTTGTTATCATTATAATTTTACTATTAACGTAATGGCTCGTCGACATAAAGTTATTCTACTTGAAAGCGATATTTTATATAAATTCACACCGAAACAATAAATTACGGAACGATACTAATCTGCAACGTGCGATCCGGGCCGTGATCGAGAATTGGAGGAGTTTTAAACTGGCTAGATAAAACGACGTCGGTACTACTGACGCGTTCTTACCCGCGCCGTATTTCATCGAAGCTATGTGAGGGCCCTCCTCGTACCATTCACGCTATAAACTAGAACGGCGTGTTGCGCGAACTGACATAAATCCGTTTCCAGTCGCGATAATCCGGCTCGCGTCTACCTCAATCCGCCCCTCAGAAAGTACCAACTATGTGTCTTTGTTCATTCGTATTTCTCTCTCTGTCGACACATAAACGCCATGGAAAATTAATTATTCGCTGTACTTCAATATGAACTAACAACTACATATTGCCTCCTAACATACTTTTCTAACGATCTTGCTGTACACGTTACAGTCCGTTAACCCCCTCACGTTATAGCGGTGAGAAGACTACACGTTTGCGAGCCACGTCGCAGAAATGCATCGCAATGCATTTTAAACGAAAAACTACGAAACTAAACTAGTAAAGCCATGCATGTTGCACAGTTGCAATCTATAGACGGCTTCCTACTGTAGACAGAAGTTAAAATCTGATTTGTCAAAATGCGACAGGAACGTTTATGTAATGTCACTCACTGAAAATGAAACTAAATAAAACTAAGTACAACTAAGTAAAACCTAAAAAAGCTAATGTGGTATGATAGAAACATTGTAACCAGTCACATTGTAACTAATCAGTTAGACATAATAAAGTGTGGAAAGAACGCTTTTTGCTGAAAAATCTAAAAATGTAACTAGATTTGTAACTGGATTTAAAACTAATTATGTTAGATTATCAAAATAATTGTAATAGATTTAAGCTAGAATATCAAAATTTTTTGCAGTATTATCATCATGCTTAAGATTTTTATATAATTATTTTTCCAACAAAATTTTCACATCAGTATCTAGCAAAATTTTTTAATATTTCAGCAAAACTGTTCTTTCCGTGCGACAATTTAATAGACGGACAAAAAGCAACTGAGAAATATATATATATTTGTTATAAAATGTACCGACATTAGTGCAAGTTATAATGTTGTACTTTTTAAAAAATTAGAAAGAATACAAATTAATTTAATTCAATGCAAAATAATCATGCCACAATCACACCTCTAATATAAACCAATTAAATAATGCAAAATATATCTTAATATATGTTTTTCTGCGGCGAATTCATCGCAGATTTTTTATAAAGAATGTCCACATGGATATTAGGAGTCGTGTTGCGTATGTATGTAAGGTACTCCATTTGAGATGTGTTCAACGTACATATAAAGAGATAAAAAATATACACAAAAGAGCAAGCTGCAATTTACATAGGATATGATTTATAATTATTTCTTCATCATACGTGGATTAAGATAAAAATGACAATATAAAATTCAAATAAAGAACCGTATAATCGCTTGTTTACTAAATTCTTGAATAAATTTAAGCTTAAAATGATTCTCACGCGTTTTTTCATATTTTTAGATAACGATCAATTTTTCCAACGAACTAAAACTGAAAGATACGTTTCAAGGATAAGGGTCAAACAAAGCTCGTGCGCAACGCGCCGTATAGATACGCTGATTTGCAAAGAGCGTATAATGGATCGGCGTCACGCTAATTGGGCGAAAGGAGCGAGTCGAAATTACTTAGGCGCGTGCTTGAAAGAAATCGTGACGGGACGTGTAAAATGAGGTTTGTTAGCGTGCGCCGGGTGTCACGAGATTACTATGTTTCTTGGTGTGTGTCAGAACACGGTTTCTATAATGTTAGATGGATCGGGAGAAGCCCGGGCACAATGGAAACGACAATCGCGCGGGTGCGCGGCGAGAGCAAATTAAACGAGATTTACAGCGGGCGCACGATCTCGTCCTATTAACCCTGGACGTACTTATGCATTCGATGAAATACGACTGTACGTAAGAATCACCATCGTGAATGAGTACTCGCGATACCCTGCTGCTTTCGGCCGATTGTAAAGCGATAATAAAATCAGTCTTTGTATTCCGCATGGCAATACAGTTAATAAGTTTAAACACACGTATGTTTCTGCATTGTCGTACGTTTACTCTGCACGTCTTCATTCTGAACAGTTTAAATGTTCATGTTTAAATATACATATAAATACATACATTATCCGACAAAAAGAAAAATAAAGACAATTAAATTAATTTAATCAAATAAACAACATTTTTCTCAGTTCTTAGAGATACTTTTTCTACGTTATTCAAATTGGCTATGGCACTTTCAATATATTATAATATATGTTTTAAGTTTTACACATTTGCGACACATTCTCCCTTAGATGATCAACGATTCTCGCGAGAGAAAATTTCTTTAATTAGAATTACCAGAGACATTAAATTATTCCCGCATTATCCATCCACAATGCGGACTCGTTTAGCATATCGTTACGTGTTACGCTGGCGGCAATATCAATTATCAATTAATCATCAACTTTTATCACGCGCTCGTCTCAATCACGCTGTACCCAGCCTTTAACTTCAACGCTATTCTCCTCTCAACGCTGTTCCCTCGTCGTCTTCGAGCAACGCGGACACGCCTGTCTAAGTGGGAGACGCAACAGGTGAATAATAATACTTACAGAGAAGCGTCCTTTATCCTCTGCAACGCGAGAAGGGCCGCAGTAGGGGAGATGAAGACAGACTCGGGTGGTTCCATCATGCAGACCGATACGTCCCTTTCTCGGTCTCTTTCCCTGTCCCTTTGTCTGTCGCGATCGCGTTCCCTTTCCCGATCCCGCACCTCCCTCTCCCTAATCGCGGGTTCTCTTTCCTGTTGACGTTCCCTCTCGTTCTCGCCGCTCCTTTCCCGCACCCTCTCGCGATCCCGGTTCCTCTCCCGGCTTCGATCACGATCATGATCTCTGTCCCACGCTGTTTCGCCCAACGGTGGCAAAGACGGGGACGCTGCAAAAGAAATAAATTTCCTCCATTTATCCCTGCTTGCTTGCTTGCTTGCTTGCTAGAAAAATGTTAGTAATAATAACAATAATAACTTGATTGCGTACATACAAGATTGCTTTATGATAAATCGGATAATTACAAAGAGCTGAATGAAAAAGATATACTGCACGCAAAAGGTGAGGGGGCACCATCTATGATGCCTATCTGTAATAAAAACACGATGATCAGAGCGCAAGATGGATAAAACGTAAAACACGTAAGAAAGTAAATAATTATACTTTGTTTTAATATGAATTTTATATTTGAATTCAAATTGCAGAACGAATCTTGACATTTATCAAAAAATGGCTAATTTATAAATGAATTTATATAAATAAATTATCCATTTATAAGAATTTGCAGCTACGGAAATTTATTTTATTTGATTAATCCAAACGGGATTCTATAAGAGAGACCTCCCGATTTAACGGAAAGCATGATTCACTGCATACGCGATGGCGATGTTAATATTCGTTTTCTAATCTAAGGGGCCGGATTACACCGAGGGATATTCCTGTATAGAGAGGGAGAAGTCGTTCTCGCAGATTGGAAACCTATTTCTGAGAACCGGTATCACCTGCCGTCTAACTGATTACGGTATTTTACATAATTACGCGGTATCTCTCGCACCTTGTAAGGAGCGTGCCGTGTTTCGAGTAATAGCTACTATCGTAAGATATTCAAAAGTAAAATCGCGAATAACGATGTTCCGAGAGGATATCGAATGCAAGCGAGATAATAGGAGCAATGTGCATTTTTTTTTTATTATATATGATATCTACGCGTTTGCCACTTTGTGCGAACGTGCCGTGGCACGTCACGGTACTATGCCCTCGATCCATCAGCGATCGAGGATCGAAGGTCGATGTCAGGCGAGTACGATGCAGCTCATGCAACTTCTCGCGAATAAATCAACGGAACGAATAAAGCACGAGCGTTCCACCTCGAGATCTCCCAATCCCACGCGACGGTGTGTTATAAATCGCTTTATAATCTCTTTTTACAGAATTGCACGAGTAATCGGACTTGACTCGAGGTTTCAGTTTCGCTTATCATTGCGATCGCGAGATTTTCTGCGAAATTTCGCGACTATTTCATGAATCGTTTCCATGTAAATTTCTATATTCTTCAAAAATTAGTAGTTTATTACCGTATTACATAGCATAGCATTGCAATTTACTTCGCTATCGAGAGAGTTTTGACGGCCTTTGACCCGTTGACACCGCGATCGGCCAACGTTGAATCTGGCCGCTGCATGTATCTTGCAGCACGTTTTGCGATTTGTAAGCCGACTGACAAGCATGTTAAATGCCCGTGACATTACTGTTACTAATTAGTAGTCGCGTTAGCAAGGCAATACATTCGCAAGATCGAGCGGGAAGATGCGGCTTTGCGAGACTGCTGTCGATCGTATTGCCGATAACATTTCGATTACACGTCTTTCATTCATCATAGAAGTCGCTTCCTTCACCATCTCTTCTAATTGAGGTAAATTTGCAAGCTCATTTCGTTACGATGGTTTACCTGCATGTGCGATCATCATTATACTATTTCGATTGCATAAAACCGCCGAGTTGCTTTGATAATTCAAAAGTTCCTTTGATTCTGTTTATAGTCTACAGGGATGAGTGAAGAAGGTTCAAAATATTATAAAGATTCGTTTTAAATAATAATTTTGTTTTAATAAATTATTTTGGAGCATACAATGTGTGCTTAACGATAATTTAACACAAAACTACTCTTTTTTGAAGTAGAAACTTACTTTAAAGAATAAAAATTGGGTCGATCTTGAAAAAGAACGGCTCAATTTTCAATTTTTAAGAGTGAGATTTTACTTTTTAGATTGAAATTCACTCTAGAAGTTTTAAAGAGTACTCATTCATTGTTCGCTTCAAAAAATAAGTAAAAATTATCAAAGATACGGAGAAAAAACAATTTTAGATACGTTTTACTTGACGTTCGTAATATTCGCGAGCATCATTTCATCCTTGTTATTTATCAAATGTTAAACAAGAATAAAATGATGCTCACAAGTATTACAATCGTCAAGTGGAACGTATTTTTTGCTAAAATATCTAAAAAATATCTAAAAAAGTTAGCAGAAAGTTTTGATATTCTAGCAATCATCTTGAATGTTATACTAAGAAAATATATATTAAATTTTAATAAATGTTAAATGTACACATATATATATTTACAAGAACCGATGAATTTGATGTAACTATTATTCTCTTTATTTATTTGTCGTAAATAAATATTAAGTTAGTATTATTCAGACAAATATTTATCAAAATTTATTATAGCACATTTTTTCTCAGTATTATTTTGATGGTCTAACAAAATTATTTTCAATTTTGTATCCAATCTAAATTTTTACTACAATAAAATCGTTCATTTCGTTTATCATTAATGATGAAAATTATTCGTTCTGCCATTAATAATAAATAATACGACGATGATTTTTTCTCGATACGTATCTAACCGATCATCAATTATCCGTTTTGTCATGGCAGAAATCTCGTGAGCGATCTAAAGGTGGTTAAGCGTCTTCAAATCGTATCGAGGAATCATTATAAATTCAGTTGATCGAACCGCGATGTAACAGCACAGTAACAGCAGTATTATTAGCCGCAATTTCCGTGCGCCGGACGGGGCGGCTTCGCTTAATTAGCTGCTGCTTCGGACACTTTTTCCCTTTCTTCCTCTGAAGTTCCTCGTTCAGGACGTCTCGTTATGGCCATTAACTCTTCGCGTAGTTCTATAGACCCATGATCTTCGTTATCTAATGGAGAACGCAGTCGTCACTACTGGGAACGATGTGATGTGACAGAGCTTCACCAGTCGGTGTCTTGCGTTTCATCCTAATCTTTCTTTTTTCCATTTTCTTTTTCCCGTTTAGCTATTAACGTGATCTCCGACGTTGAAATATAATAATGCTTGTAATTGGCGTATGAAATGACGCGTTTAATTATGCTTCTATAAAAAGAGGTTAGCTTCCGGTAAGAAGTTAAATTAACGATTAAGAGATAGAATTCGCGCAGACAATCTAGTTCAAGTAACTCTAGATTAATAATATATATATCATCTCTTTTCACATTACATACTATTTATAATACGTATATGCAAAGAAGGAAAGATTTAATTAAAAAATCTAATTAATTTTAATCGAATACGTGGTTATAAATTTGAACTCAGCTTGGTTTGAATTTTGTATAATGATATTACAGTTGAAATATTAGTAGATACTAGCCATTCATAACTGCGTATACATTTAGAAATTGTCCTTCCTTAATTTGTAAAATTATATCAAATCATAGGATTTTGATTTTATTTTTCAAAAAAAAAAAAAAATCCTTTAAAGAATTTTATTCTTCGAAAAAAAAAATCCCCTAAAAGATTTTATTGTTCGAGGAGAAAAATCCTCTCAAGGATTTTATTCTTCGAGAAGAAAAATCCTCCTTCCGCGGTACTTTCACTGTCTCCAAAATTGTTAATTACTTTAAATCTCAGCGTGTTTGTAATAAACATCTTCCGTTGCTGAATTATCATACCAACGGTGAGACCATCCCTCTTGCGCTATATCATCGCCTCGCCCACGCCAGCGAACAGGGTTAATCCTAAGCATTAACAGTAATACGTGCTCTTAGCATGTTTTGCCTTTCTGTCCGTTCCATGTTTCACCTTTATCTTCCCTTTAGGAACTCGCTCGTACTCTCGCGAGGTCTTTACTCTTAATTTTTTCACTTCTTTTTTCTTTTTTCTTCACGCATAGGTATAGGTATTCGTTCTCTCTCGCTTCCTCTCTCTCTTCTTCTCGTGCGCGTAAGGGAGCATCAAGGGGGGGTAATTGATAATGTTAAACGCCGGGGTTAATCCATCGATTTATGAGCAGAGTTTGCACCGTAGATTTTTTAAAATCCACCAAATTGAGGGATAATCGTCCGACGTTAATGCCTCGCTGCTAAAGATCGCCGCGCGAAGTCGGAGGTTTGATTGAGAGAGATAAGTAGGAGTTCGCGGAGGTTTATAGCGCTTCGCGTGTCCAGTGGCGAATAAAAGAATCCCTGCTAATCCGCCAAGAAAAAGAGGGGGTGTCTGAATCGGCTGAGAGAATCGATCTCGCGTTAGATGCGGTGCGCGGGCGTTGAAGATAAAGCGCTTGCTTCGTGACCCGGAGGTAAAGGTAGTCACTCGTTGTAGGATCTTGCGTTTGCAACGATGCGATTTAAGTTTCGCGACTTTTGAATCACGTCGTACTAATCCATGACGGTGACTTGTGCCTAGGAGCTTATGCATGTTTAGATAAATATTAACGTAATGGATATAACGTAAGAATATAATAAGGATGAAAGTGTTAATACATGAATAGAGCTTTTGAAAGATCTAAAATTTTGCTGGATGTAGATCTGAAAATAATTTCGTTGGACCAAATAATGAAAAATAATAAGCAAAAGTAAATTTATTATAATATTCTAAAACAATTAGTTTGAGGTTCTAATAAAATTATTTTCAGATTTGAATCCAGCAAAAATTTGGATCTTTCAACAAAATCGTTCTTTCCATGAATTAACATAGCAGCTATAAAAATAATTATATATAAAAATTAAAGAATATTGCATGTGATTGAACGAGCAAGATCTAACCATCTAGAGTTGATGGTGGTTTATTGGATCTATTCATTTATAAATTTTGTAAAAAGTGGCAAGTTCAATTTTTTTAAGTTACATTTGAAAATTTTGATTATTCTTATTAAAATATGTTTAGAATTCATTCTTTTTTATTCGAATTGTATCATTTTGATTTCTTAAATTAATGTTTTTATTAATATAAATTAAATGGATTTTACAGAGCCAGCTTCAATGAATGATTTTGGCATTAGTTAACAATAGGTCGATGGATGCTTCCCATTTATTGACACAAGTCGACACAAATCTCATTCTATCTTCCTTGACATTCAAAGATTAACAAATACAGAACAACATTTATGTCGCCAAATGGAAAGCACCCATTGAAGTCGAATTCAAGCGATTACTAAAAGGCTTTGTTTTTTTTTTTTTTTAACGAAATCGAAAGACGATTTTGAACACATCTGTGTCATTCACGAGTGAACGATTGGCGGTTCCCGTTTACTCCATGCTTCGCGCCCGGCAACATCCATTATTACGCGTCGTATAATTCAGCGGGTGGGCGCATTAGCCGCACGGAATATGCGCGAGTGCTCGCGTGCGCGTGCACAGGATGGAAGGTGGGTGGACATGCCACCCGCGTTGCGGAACTCGTTAAGCTTTATGTGTTTTCAATTAAGTTTCCGGGCCCGCGTACACGCGGCGCGTAGATTAGCGCGGGCGGCCGCGCGCTTGGGTCGATTAATCGTCGGGTATTATCTCTCGTCCCTCGTGCCGCGGGGGCCACTACGATGTTTAGAAAATTTATCGATGGCGGTTCGTTGTACAAAGCACCGGTTATCCATCAGGTGCGAAGATAACGCGCGCGATAACGCCTAAACGTTATTCCACGCGAAGTGCCGTAAGTCTATCCACGGAACGTTCGCAGCTCGGAAAGGAACCCACGGATGGGATCGCTGAACTTTCACGCCGATATCTGTGTGTTTTGTAGGAAAAAGGAAAGAAATTCGCGTGGGCAGAGACAATCGGAGATACCGTCATCGGTGGGTGTAGTCGAAGTGAAAATTTTATTTTAGATTATTTAATTGTGATAAGAACAGAATAAAAGATATATACGTATATTGACGTATGCTTATTGCTTTAAGATGACAGATTATGCGACATGTGTAGAAATATACATTATTTTCAGATCTGACTATTTTTGGATACTTCAGCAAAATCGTCCTCTCTATGCATTGTAAAAAATATATTTATAAATAAAAACGTCGGTATGTTAAATTTAAAAAATTATATAAACAAGAATAATGATGTTATAAAATGTGTACAATGTAATACTCTACAAAAAAGAATTTTAAAAAATTGCAACTACCATAACTTAATTATAATTAATCATCATTTTCAATGTCAATTTTGTATTTTTTGTTAGAATTATAAATATAATTATTATTATTAATATTATAGAGTAATAATTATAAAAATGGAGCCCCTAGCCATAATTATTTTACTATAATATGCAATCGTAAAGATCTTTCTCTTATTGTTAGTATGATTTCACGCGCCACAAAAATGCGCTCAGTTTGCACGATAGAAATCATTCTGGAAATAATTAAAGTTCATCTTTCGTCGTATTTATGGCTTCAAGACCGTGTCATGCGACTTGCGTGACGCAAATGTGGAATGAACGATTATTTCTTTGTTAAGCCACATGTTGACGTGTCTTTATCATAATTAAGTGCAGTCTCGTGTGTACGCTAATTGACAAAGACGTAATTACAATAGTGATGAAAGTAAACTTGAAATGCAATTATATACGTTAAATTATATACATCAATTTCTTGCTCGAAATCGCGAAATCGCCGTTTCACGCTTCTTATAATTTTCGTTGAAGTATAGATACATTACGCGTGAGAGATAGACGATATATTGCAATTCATTGTTCAGTCACAATAATGTTTTATTAGAATCTAAAAAGTCAAACAAAATTCTTTATACAAAATTATTCCGATCTTATCAACGACCATTATTGATTTCAATTAATACAGGGCGAATGATGTACATGTGAGAGTACGAAAAGTACATTATACATTAAGGGAATATTGGATAGCGAATTACTGATATTTACATTTCGCTCGGCTATCTTCGAATTGGTTTTACAGAACCGTAAAAATCTTGTATATAATTAAAGTTAAGACATGTTAAAGAATAGTTAGAACTATCAATTTTATGCTAAGAATGAAAAAAATATAAAAAATTACATTTAATATTACTTATATTTATTTATCTTATATCAACTCACGACAATGTTTGATTAGTATAAAAATATGTGCGAAACTCCCAATGCAAATTATACTATTAGTGTCAAATTTACTCTAATTTAAGTTGCCACTCCTACTCAATATATCGTTATTTTATATTAGAACAATTAAATTAACTATATAATGTTAAATTTAACTCAATGTGAACTGCTTAACTCTGTTGCTTTATTATAAAATAATTATATTTTATAATATATTGAGTAAGAGCAGTTGCGACTCAAATTAGATTAAATCTGATACTACAGATTTAACAGTATATACAAAAAATAACACAGTATTGATAAGAATAAGATTAAAAGCCTATAGAAAAGGAATTTAGATTGAAATGCTTTCATGCACATGTACACATAAAATATGTGTAGAATGATAAGCAGAATAGTAATTGTATTTGGCAGTAGGTGCTCGATCTGGCAAAAGATAGCGGTAGAATATGTTAAATAAGAACAAATGTACGCATTTAAGTGAGCTTGAACGATAAGATAAGAAACTGAATTAAAGATTTCGCCATTATCGGTATTTTTAATTTAGAATTGAAGTCTGTACTATCGACATCGGTCAAATCGCGCCAGCATCTCTTTAATAATCTAGAAGATATCGAAAGAATAGTGAGAATCGACCGCTCATAAAACACAAACGTATGATGACATCCAAATTAAGATATGCAGAAGATATATATATATATATATATATATATATATATATATATCGATTTGTATGCGCGTTGCATTAATCTGCAAACTTTTACGACAGCGCCCACTATTGCCTCGCAATAAATTGCAACTTCGTTATCATGTCCCTTGAGTATCGTTCCTTTTTTTTATACGTATCGTAAATATTACGCTATCAAAATTAATGCGCGTGCATATGCATGCGAATGAGTTTTTGTAGTCGTTAATGTAATACCTTTTATTTGTACGCGATTCTTGCTGAATGTAAAAGTATCGCGTAACGTTAATAAAAATCACAACAGACGCGATATATTATTATCGCGCGGATGCAACATTGTGTAGCTTTACTGTTTATTTACGAAGAACGATAAATATTAAACTTTGTCATATATATCTTGCGCCTCTAAAAATAGAAACCTTGTTTTCAATAAATTTTTATGTTTACATAATTCACATATTTTTATCGCATGTATCTTTATATACGATGAATCACATTTACGAAGTCAGGCAGATGCGTGCAGACACTGATAATGAGAGAGTAAAATGATTGCAATTACCATAATTTAACTATAATTTACAGTCATTTTTGGGATAATTATATAGTTGTTTTAATCATGCATATATAGTCAATAATTGTGCTATTAATAATAAACACGTAATATACACTGCTTGACATCTTTAGTTTTTTTAAACATTTATTTAGTTATTATTGCCACATAAGTAGTAAGTAAATTTTTAAGAAAATAATTATATTCACTTTAATTTTGATTATACTTATTAAATAAAAATATTTATTTTAGTCATTTCACAATTTTTTCATGTTTGAGAGAACTATACATAAAAAATTATCAGCAATTGTAGCAGTAATAATCGTAAAAATAAACCTAATCATAATTATTTCACCATGCAATTATAATCACAATATTTTTCTCTCATTATTACATTAAACGCATGGTGACGTGGAACACAGAATAAAGGAACAATTTTGCTGAAGTTTAAAAATTTAGCTAAAGATTTGAAAATATTGGACAAAATTATGTAGGGGATGTCCAAGATGTTTGAATAATAAAATTTTTTGCAACGTTGCTTATCATGCTTGAGTTTTTTACATAATTATTATAATCAAACAAAATTCTTTTCAAATCTATATCTAGCTAAATTTTTAGATACTTCAATAAAATCGTTGTTTCCATATACGGAAAGATTCATGTAATTAGAGCTACGCTAAGATAACTCACGAGACAACGCTGTTATTCATGCGTCAGAACAATAAAGGACAACTGAATGAACGACCAAGAAATATATGGTCTAGGTGAAAGCGCGGGAGTTAACCGTTTTGAAGATAAGTCTCTTGCAGGCAACGTTCGAATTGTTCCACCCACGCCAGTCGCGTATAAAACGTCCGTAGAAATGAGCGAGAGAAGCCTCCAGTCGCGCAAAGCAATGATGCAGCAGATGGATGAGCCGGTTCGATTCATAAGACTCCTAAGATCGAAGAAACGAGACAAGACAAACACCGGTTAATTGGGAATCCGTTAAGATGGATGGATATCTTATTATCTGGCATGCGGTACTGTCTAATATGAGAGGATCGCGCAGTTGATGCATGAACTAGCGAGACAGAAAGATTAGGTGAATGGCGATCAAAGTACATTAACAAATACGGCCTGGGCCGTCGCGACGCCCATGATTAATCGAGCCCGAGAAAATCGCCGCGTCGGAATGCATTGCCGACATAAAAACGTTACCGGCCACGTGGTCGCAGTCTTGACTCACCAGAACCAGTCACGAATAATGATATCAAAACGGATGGTCACGAAAGGTCGAAAACATCCCGAACATCGAACTTCGTGAACTTCAGATGCTATAACTTATACTCATTATAAATCCGCAGGTCATCATTATTAGTAGAACAGTTACTTAGTCAGCACTTTACAGTTTACGAATTGACTATTATCAGATGTCTATTTAAACATTTCTTTTGATTGTCAAATTATTACATATTTAGAATTTCGAACGAGAAATATACTTTATATATAAAATTTCTAATACAAAGTTTATATTGCTATACATATAATAAATATCTGAGATCACTATTTACTTATATAAAAGTATTATCTCAAATATGGCAGACAATATATTGTATAATGTAAACGAGATAAAAACAGTTGCACAATGTAGAAAGAGAATAAAAAATGGAAAACGTAATGCTCTATAATTTTAATAATCATCTATAATCTGTAGCTGCAAATCCTGTAATTAAGGTCTGCGAATTTTGGGAGCCGAATCGCTCGCAATTGAAGCTCGTGCTTTACGAGGACGAGCCCACCGCTCTGATATCCCTTCCGGGCTGAAAATGAATTATGCAAGTGATGGCGCAGCTCGAAAGTTATGGTAACATCTCACTTGAAGCAAATATACACGGCAGATTCTCTATCTTGTGATCAAGCTCGGCGAGTATCGGAAGTGAAACTTTTACGATTGCTATGTATGTTTAATGAAATAAGCATCATATTTATCAGTAATCATTTTCTCTTTCCCAAAATTGTCACGAATTAATTCGTTAATTCAGTTATAATTAGCTAATTTTATGTTGTATAAGGAGGTACTCATAGTCCGTTCTTATTTTGAGACTATCTTAAGTAATGTCTTAAGATATTAATACAGAGCCCTTTGATTGACTTACGACATCTTAAGACTGTACTTAAAACAGATTTAAGTCTAAGAATCGACTATGACTACCGGTCATAGTATCGTACATAGACGGAGGAAACAGTTTTATTATAAAGTATCTTTTATTAAAGTAAAAATTTAGCTACAGATACAGATCTAAAAATAACTTTGTTGGATTATCAAAATAATTTAGGACGCTCAAACTCTGATTGCTGGAATATCAAAACTTTTTGCAGCATTGCTCTTCATGATTGACTAAACATTTGATTGAAATTATTTCACTTAACATTTAACAGCTAAAAGCAGACTCTTTTTTCAGTGTAGCTGAAAAAAAATATTTAGATATTTCAGCTGTGTCCTTTATGTGTATACTTACGAAGTTCTCGAAATAATCACACAGAGATCGCAGAATGTTTGGTAGACAGGTACTTCAATTTTCAATGTAACGAATGTTTCCGTGAAGGCTAACTGTGTTGAACTCGATCGAAGTTCACTAATAATTCAGCTTGAATAGCTAGTTTGGCTACCTAGCACGAATCTCAAATAGCACTGCAGTGACACAATCTCACATTGATAAAATTCAAACTATTTAAAAAATTCAAACACACTTCTTACTGTAATGTAAATGTAGAAATGTATACTTTCTAACATATAAAATCAAATAAAACCTAAGATAATGGACTATTTTCACTTTCCCTGCTTGTATCTTGTTCTGCAATTAACCAATTAAAAGAGAGAATTTATTTATTGCAGTTTGCAGGCAATGTTAAACTTTAAAGGCACAGTCGATGTTCTGAATGTGAATAGATAAATTTAAATTCGTAAGAAAAAAAACAAGTAAGATATAAACTAACTTCTATTAGTAAAAATTGTTATGTCGAAGCTTCCACAAATATGTAAATTTTTTTTCAGCTTTTTATAGTCTGGAATATAAAAATTTGCACTAAAGTAGGAAAATTCTGGGTTGTGAATAAAAGATAAAAATTTCACATTGCCAACGAAAGATTAAATTGAAGTAAAAAAGAAATATATTGATCCTCAATTCTTATCTTAATCCGGATAGAACAAAGAAACTTTGAGCTTTGTCGAATTTCCAGGACTAAAAGCGATTGGAAAACCTTTAAATCCGCATTAGGACGAAACTCAATGCTCCGTTACGAATACTGCCGACGTTAGCGATTACGGACATACGTCGTAGACTTGTCGTAACGTTCACTTGAGCCAAGGGGAAGACGTATAAATTATGGACGCGGAGGTGCCGATACTTGATAAATCTATCGGCAGGTGATAGACGAGTCGAGGTGGCGCAGGTCGGCCATGTACCAAGCCGTGCGCATCCTGGCAATAGGTTGCACCAGCGCATGCTGTAACGTCCCTGCATACCGCACCTTCACCATCGTCTTCAGGTGAGACACGCTGAACGACAGCAAAGTCCCTTGATTCGCTCCTTCTTTCGCTCCTTCTATCCCTTCTTGACTATCCCTGTCCTGCGGCACTGGTGATTGCGGAAACCCCCATAGGTCAATTCCGAGGCTCGATTACGCGTATCGATGACTATTAGGTGCGGTTTATTCATAGCTCAGCTGGCTCTGTCTGTCTTGGTCGTAGTTCACTACATCGCGATAACCTCTTACCTGCCGTCACCCGTCGGACTAGGAAGTCGCGGTGGGACAGGTGACAGCTGATTACAAGGGAAATGGAAGAATATTGACCTGAGAGAATTCTTCGCGCGGCTTTAGTTTGAAAGTGTAATCAATTAATGTAACAATAAGAAGGATGATTATTACATCTATATTTCAGAATTATGCCTTCTACAAAATTATAATGGAATTTAATTTTTTTCAAAGGACTATAATTTTGAATCACAGCTTTTTCATAATTTTTTTAAAGTATATAGGCAAAATCTGAAGAAAGATAATCATGCAAAATATGTTTATATTTATTCTTAGTCTATCAAATTCCCTTCTCTCTGTTTGACCATATCACAAAGAGCAGTTTTGCTGAAGTATCTAAGATTTAGTTAAGTATAAGTACAGATTTGAAAATAATAAATTATGTTTGAACCACCAAAATAATTATATACGACGCTTCTTAAACTGCTAGAATATTAAAACTTTTGTAGTATTGTCGTCAATGTTTAAGCATTCTATATACTTATTTTGGTTCGACAAAAATCATTTTTAGATACTTTAAAATTGTTCTTTCCGTTATTCAGAAAAAAGAAATCGTTATCAAATCGCATAAGACATCTGAAAATTGTTCGATTATTTGAAAGCAGTTTGTACACTTCAGTCTCAAGATGTAACGATTGCATAAGCATTTTTTTTAAGTAAGTATTCCTTCGAGACAGTTAATCTTTACCTAAAGAAATCTCTCATTGCACGTATATTCAAATCATGATCACGCTCGCTTCACCGTCGATATCCAGATGGTGTACCATTCATGCGAAAGGTTGCACAGACAACAACATGGAATAACGTACGCTGAAGATTCAATTCTTATGTCACGGAAATCTACATACAAAGTATCATTGGTATTATAAATATCATCCACAGTAATGAACTGATTTCAACGCAGATTAACCTTTCGAATATTCTTTTTTGTAGAAGAAAAAAACAGGATTTGCGGATATCTAGTTTAATTTTACAATTACATCATTATGTCATTCAATAAAGTCAAAATGTCACTGAATAATCGACTAGCGATCTTATCTGGATAGAGATTTACTCGCATTTTTATAACGACGTATAATAACGAAGCCTTCTTTCAATTTTCAAGCATATGTGCGATATCTTCTAATTTTATCTAACTGTAGCCATAAACGTAATAGGTATAGACTGCGCAGTCTCTGATCTTAGCACCTGTACTCCGTTAGAAAGAATATCACTCTTGAATTCTATCATCAGTGTCTCTTTTCAACTTTACCAACATCTTAAATTCGATACTTGAGAGAAAGCGAGAGAGAGAGAGAGAGAGAGAGAGAAATTATGATTCAAGCTACCTCACTCTTTCTAAACCGACAACTTCATAGGAATGTGCAGTCTATTCTTATTACATCCATGACTATAGCGCGTCTCTTTCGCAAACGTCTCATTTAACTCATCTGGCTTTCAATTACGCAATGAAAATGAGAAACGGCCATTTAATCTACCAGCAGAAAAATCGTGAAGTCTTCAGACTGCGCGGCGTTGTCGCAGGTGTTTAATCTTCGCGAGAACTAGCGCAGGCGTGTTTCACCTGCGTGCTGAACCGAGAAGAAGAGGAAGAAGAAGAAAACATGGAGGAAGGTGCGCAGAGAAGAGCACGCGCGCGGCACGTACATATGGATTTCTCCTCGGTACGGCGGGCAGGCGGGCGTGCGGTAAATAAATTTGCAATTTTTCCCATCACCCTACGCCCGTCCCGCGGGACTTTCTTCCTCTTTTTTTCCTTTTCTCTCTTTTAGACGATGCACATACATGACGCGAGTTGCGAGAGACCCGAGACTGCCGCGCGACTGCCGGGAAAAGGGACGGCGGGCCGCGATTACACGAATAATAAATTAACGCGCACGACCTTATCGAGGCGTATAATTCATCACGAGGGTTACGTGCGCGCGCGACCTGACTCCGCAACGCGCGCGCGTATTTGCGCCTGCCGCCGAGACCCGATATGGCGGTTTTGCACATTAACCGTGTAAAACTCTAATGGCACCCGATCCCTTACACCTGTAATACGTACGGCACGGCGGGCGATGTGAAAGTTCGGAGCACGGAAGGAGGCTGAGCTGGGACAAGGTAAACGCTCGTTAGGCTCCGAAGACGCGCGCATCGTTAGAGGCACGATGTATTTCCCGGTCTACTTGGAATATACTCTTCTGTCAGAGGTAATGACTTTTCACAAAGAATACGCTGTAATGATATTAACCCCTGACTTGCGACGTTAATACCACTTTCTTCTATTAATCTATTATATTTCCATATGCCACGCATGAGGAGTGCGAAGATACTCGTCATACTATCAATCAAAGAGACGACGTCTTAACTTCAAACTAAATGGATGGACTTATAAATAATGTCGAATAACAATAGAAATGAAAGACAAAAAGACATAATCGATGCCATGTATGATTGATATACCGATAATTAAGGATTAATGAACAAAATGAATTGCACGAAATAGTAAAAAAGATTTTGTTAAAAATATCATCGTATTACGTGAATGATTGTAAATAAATTAACGAATATATGTGTGTTTGTGATTATAAATGTTTAGTAAAACAATTATAGTGTTATAAAAAAATATATTTATAATTATAGTTATAGAAAAATGTAGTTCCTAACCATAATCATTTTACCATGCAATTACAGTTATAAATACCAAAGACTTCTCTTTATTTTATCGCTTTGTCACTTAGAATTCAGAGATCAATTTCGCTCTCTGAATTCTAAGTGACAAAATAAGCGATAAAATAAAGAGAATATAGACTGAAATAACTTCGTGACAATTGTTAAAGGTTACCACACATATTCAAAATACATACACTTATATATAGCTAAAATATATATTTTGCTAAAGATTTAAATCCGGATATATCATAACGTTTCTCTTTCACTCAGTGATATTATCAAGCCAATCTTTTACGAGAGAAATTAGACTGCGGTTGATGTAACAAAATAAATGTAATTCGCTGCAGTCGTGTAATAGAAAACGATGAGCGTTATCGATGTACGTAAATAGCAATTCGACTGGGAAATAAGTCCTGCAATGGATTTTACCGCGGTCATAATGTCCAAAAATAGAAATAGCCACACATAGCGCAATCACGCTCTATCTTATTCCGCGTTTCATTAAACAGACGTTTTGAAATCTCGATCGCAGTTTGCATTCGGTAACGTTATTCCGAAATCTCCGAAGACATACAAATTTCCTAGAAATAAACTTTATTCTGAATAATTTTACATATCAAGAAAATTATTTACAAATAGATATATCTATAATCTTTTTTTGGAAGTTTGCTAATTTATTTATTAGAAAATCGTTAACTGAATATGATAAATTCGAATAAGTGGAATTTGCTATGTTATTTGCTTGTATTTCGTTGTCAGTTGATTTTGAATTTAGTAGAGAAAAAAAATAAAACATACGGAAATATTTTGCTGAAATATCTAGAAAAAGATTTAGGTGCTTTCTAAATTTGAATCAGTGGATAGTTATTAATTAATTATCCAATGGTATACTTGGTCCTGGATAATCAGTGCCAAATTCAACTAAAAAAGGAAAAATGTTAGAATATTATATCATTATTAAAATACTTAATATTTGCAAATTAATTTCGATCTTCCAATATCATATTCATTGAATTTATGCACTAAAACAAGGTTTGTTAAATCACATAATAAAGATTAAGTTAGGAATCTCGCATTTCATTCACTGATTACCAGTGGCATACTTGGCACTGATATCAGCGATTATCCACTGATTCAGATTTAGAGAGTTAGAAATACAGATCTGAAAAGAATTTTATTGGACTGTCAAAAAAATTACATAGAAATCTCAAGCCTGATGAGCATTGCAGCAAAAAGTTTTGATATATTTTAGCAAAACCGTCCTTTCCATACATAATTAGAATCATCGATGTCGAATTACTCATCAATTTATAGAAACATTTTTGCGATATGTGGCACAGTTTTCGATCATTTATCCAATCTTGCTTATTATCGGTCGTTAATAGTATATAGTAATAATAATAGTCAAGTTAAGAACAAAGGAGATCGGGAACTTTCGCGACTCATCTCAACTTTCGCGGCCTATCTTAACGTGTTCGTGACCGATCCGAAGTGCCTCGACCTTTCTGTCCATAATCGCAGCCACGGTGATATTAAACGCAATGTCAACATACATCTCGTGATGCTATTCCGTCCGCCTGTTGTCATTTATGGGTTTAGAGGAGAAGTGAGATTGCACAACGGTGTATCCGTGAGATATTCTGTCACGTCGCGAGCTAACGAGGCGTGCGATATGGGTGAGGGATAATTAATTAATGTTCGACGAGGCTTGACGTGGAGTACCGGGAATATTGTCGACCACGTTCAAACGCACTCCGACAGGACTTTCTTAACAAGAATCATCGCGATACACCTTTCTCTGAACGCACTTGTGGAAGTTTAGTTTTGAGTAAAAGTCTGGCCGACATATCGTCGCAATGAAACATCAAGCGAACAAATAAAATTATGAGAATGATACGTGCAAAACTAAGAAGCTGTTTAAAGTCTGATATATAAACTGGAGAAAGTATATCTTCACTGAGAAAAATTTGATTGGATTAATTGGAATTTTGGTTGAAAGTAAACGACTTAGAATTTTCTGGTTAAATGTACTAAATTCTAGTTGAAATAATTGGAATTCTGATTGATATAATTTTTTATAGTTCATCCATTTTCAGACATTTATCTCAGTGTTATTTTCTTCAGCATTATTTCTTTCCTTGATGCTGGCACTAAAAGAACTGCATGGTTCCGTTTGATTTACGAAAACATATTCATCGGTCTTGTAGATCCTATTTACGAATAAGAGATCTCATTACATATGATGCTTCAACAAATCACGCTAACCGATAATCCTACTCGACCTTCGTCCGCAACCTGCGGATCGTTGTTGCGGCGCGAGCGAGCAGCTGCGTGGTGAGCCCTCTGTATCTTCCAGTCGCGGAATACATTATCTCGAAGATTAGTGTGCGAACGATACGAGAAAAGGTACGTACAACGAGCGCGAGCGGAGGTCCATGTGAGCGCGGCACGAGTGCGCCTATCCGCTCATTAAAAACGTGACGTACGCGCGAGTAGGCGTCAGATTTGTGCTTCTAATTCTCGTAAAGTATGTACACCATACATGTACAGAATCTGGTAATTCACCTTCAGGTGACTCCTTTGAAACTCCGTTTGACACAACGTTATGCGATAATTGCAGTCAAACAAAATACTTAGAGATGAATAAGTATACTTATTTTGGACGAATTTCAATTAATTTCAAATTGCTCGAGACGATTTTTCTGCATGCAATTCTTTGAATTAATATTAAATGGAAAATATAAAATATTCATTCTCAATGTAACTTTCTAATCGTGTTCGGATCTTTTTTAAGTGCGTTTTTAAGAGCGTTTTTGTAGTATGACAATATTGTCAATAAAAAGATTAAGTTTTGCGGTATATATTTAATCCTCTAAACATAGTTAGACTAATTTCAGGCCGCTTAAAGTAATTATTCATGCAGTACCTCGAATTAATTTCAAATCCAAATTCATTCCCCATTACTCCAAATTATCCAAATATTTTCAAGTTATACAATGTTAAACGTTGAAGCAACCCAATTCTTCGAGTTAAATAACATTTTCAACTTCTATGTGTGTTAAATTAGGACGTTGTTCACTTTTTGAAACAAAACAATTCAATCGTAGACGAAATGAATGGATTTACATTTAAAATACAGAAGTTGAAATTAAACAATTCAATACAGAAAAATAGATTGGTTTATGTTTTTATATAAAAGTTAAAAATAAGAAAATGTTATTTAATTCAAGAAACGTAAAAAATGAACTAAATTTGAATCAAATTTAATACATTTCTTAAGTTTTTAAACCAAGGACTATTAAATTAACGACATATTCAAAATGAGCAGTGGCAACTTATAACAACGATTAAAAATAACTCAAGTTGGCTATAATTTGACATTACGAATGAAACGGTGTACGATTCGAAACACTTCGAACTTCGAGACTAATGAAGAGAGCGACAAGCTGGGACGAAATCGCCCATGCTTCGACAATCATTCTACCGTTGCGTTTCTCTCCTCGTCCCCGTCTCACGTGACAGCTGTACAGTTAGTACGACATCATCCTCGCTCAACGTTAGCGTGGGAGTACGATGTTGGATTTACGCGTACAGGTGCATCGTCGAGCATCTTCCGCTCACCACGCTGGTACATACTCGCATACACGGTACGGCGTGGACGCGAGCAGCCTCGTGCCTCTCGTTTTATTCAAGTACAACGGGAGTGGACCGCAGCTGCGTGCCCACGTACACGTCGCGACGCGGTACAAACATTGCTGGAGAGAGTGCAAGTTAAACAACTATTCATAAATATCACAAAGCGCCGTTACTGACGGCCGCATGCGGTGCCCGGAGCGCTTCCTCGCCGGTGCGCTGCCAGTAAATCCTCCTGGCGCGACGGCCGATGATAATGCCGTAAGTTAAGCGGATCGCCGAAGCGGGATGATCCTCTTTCGAGAACATCTGACGCATTTCTAAACGCGGAGATGATTCGCAGATGCGCGAACGGGAAAGATATTCGCGACGGTTGCATTAACAAACTTCTTGCGTCTTTTCCTTTTGTCTCCGTAGCGGAAACTTTCCGTCCGTCGACTTACTTTGAAGAAGTTTGTTTCGACTACATTGGAAAGAGTCTGGTTGAAAATGGACAAATCAGAATTTTCTGTCGAATCTATTGTAATTCTAATTGAGATAATCAGAATTCTGATCGATATCACCAGAATCTTCTGGTTCATTAATTTTTGACTGGAGATTTTTTTCAGTGTAGATAAGTTTCTGTATTAATGTTCGTAACGCGAATAGGAGCTTTGTAAAAAGTTATTTAAAATTATAATTGATTTCAAGAAAATAATGTAGTCAATATATATAGTCAATTTCAATCAATTCTTTTGATCATAATATACAGAAAGGACGATTTTGCTGAAGGATGTAAAAATTTTGCTAGCTGCAGATCTGAAAGTAGTTTTGTTGGATCATTAAAATAATTCTGTAAAACACTTAAGTGTTGAAGACAAAGCTGTAAAAAGTTTTAATGTTGTAGCAACTAGTTTGAACGTCCTATATAATTATTTTGATTCCAAACAAAATTATTTTCAGATAAATTACGGTGTAACGCTCGTGAATATGCAATGCAATAAAAAAAGAGAGGATAACGGCCAATAATAATCCATTATTTGCTCGTTACTGACCATTAACTTCTCTTTTTTTAATAATATTTTCAGATCTTACAGCTAAATTTTTAGATACTGCAATAAAACTATTCTTTCCGTACAGTAATTTTCTTTGTACTAATATTATCGTAACGCGAAGAGAGTGTTTATAAAACGTTGTCTACTTGATTCCAAGAAAATCATACAGAAAAATATATAATTAATATTTAATTTTAATCAATCCTTTGGCTCATAGTTACTATCATCGATTTCTTTCGTTGACGAAAATGAAAGATGTTTCCACGATACTTCACGAATATTCGCCATGACTGCCAACTTTGGACGGAAGACCCCTAATTAACTGGAAGTCTTAATTGGCATAATTTGCTCGCGTTTAGAGTCTACCGCGTTACGGTTCACGGATGCTCGCTCAATCTTCCATCACGGATGTCACGACACTTTAACGAGGAGCCTCATGAATCCGCGCTCACGACGCGTCGAGAAGTTAATGGATTTAATCGCGAGTAATCGAGGAAGCGATGTCTTGAGGCCATCTCATCTTGTAGGCGAGGTCGCGTGCTCGCGATCGGCATAATTCACGGCCGAACGGACATCGATAACGAGCCGGAGATTGACGGTACCTGAAGAGCACAGACGGTTGTAGACATCGCTTTTATTCCCTGATATGCATCCCTATGTGCACCGGTTTCACGTTGAGGCAGGTGAAGCGTGCAGTCATCGAAACTGCGACCGAATGCGAGAGAGCCAGACGGTTTCCGGGAACATCGCGTTCGCAAAAACGTATCCGAACTAATAGCAATCACGACAAATTAGAGCTACACGCGACACAGTTGCGCTTGGCAGAAACGTACGACTGGGATTTCGAGGAAGACGGCGCTTTCCGAGAACGATATTCTTCGTTAGTACGTAAAAAAGGTGTTCAAGTCTGTTGTGTAAATTGCTGCTTATTGCTGACACGCGATATTGTAGGAATGAAGTCGGTCCACCTGCGATTCCTGCTAAAAAATGACGCGAGAACATCGCGTTAACAAATCACAATTACTTTGTTCAGATGATTTCTAGAATCAAATTAGTTGGTTTACCCAAGAGAATCTGTATAATTTCTCTGGAAAGCGAGCGTAGGTATTCATTATTATAAAATTTGAAAACTCTTCTTCGAATAAGTAATTTTCTCGAACTTTATTATAAATATACAATAGTGAAAGAAAAAAAAATATGAATAAGCAGATGTAAAAGAAATCTAAAAGAATACGTCCCCTTAATTTGAGCAATTTTACGACACCGAAGCTAATAAAAATCAGCGGGGTACCGTATGGCTGTCGGTTTTCAGTGGCTTTTAACACCTAGACACTTTACGATAATTCTAAGTACCCGGACTCTGGCGGCGACTTTACGGCACGTTATTCATAATAATTGCGCGCGGTGAACACGCTCGTGAAACGTGCCTCCGCCCGCGGAAACCGCGGCGACTGTTTCGCGTGAAGAGGTACTTTGAGGGGCTCGTGCTTATCCGATTAATGCCGTCAATAATTTGCGCGCGCGATTCACAACGGCGAGGAGATTCGAGCGATCGGCGGCCAATAATTATTATTCGGCCGGGCCGTAAACACAGCAATCGCGCAACTTTGTGTTACCGCTTGCGAGATATTCACAGGTGTTTCTTGCCTACGAACGTAACGAAAATTTTCCCTCATTCTTCCTCTCCCTCTCTATTCCTCTCTCAAAAAGAAATTATACGATCGGCCATAAAATTTATTATCAATCTCAAATGCTTTTTTATCGCAATGTTATAATTTAACTGTGTTTAAAGATTACAATTCAATTACAATATTTAAAAAAGCATTTGAGATCAATAATGATATAAAAATGAACGAACAAATAAAGTCTTGTGTAAATATCCAAATCACAGGTACCTACATGTCCGGTCACTGGGACGTTTACCTTGTATATATATTTATCTATTTCTTTTTTTTCATTTCATTTTATTATCTTGCATGGGCGAAAAGAAACGGTCAAACGAGTGACGTTATGTTGTGTTAATTTGTCACGGGCCAGTTCAATTGCGAAATCGACGGCGTTGGCGCGCAACCGCGAAAGCGGTTGCGCTGGCTTTCATAATGCAAATTACGATCGTTTCGCATTGCCTTTGAGAAAATGTACCAGTCAACGGCGTCGCGCAGGGTATCGCTTTCTGCGAACCCCTAAATTACAATTGTGCTCGCGCGTGTGTTTCATAAGGCACGATACTTGGCGCCATTCACGTCGTGTAATTCACGAGGTGAGTTACGTAATATTCTATTAATAAATTGTCGAAGTTTTCGCTCGAGGTACGCTTTTTTCCGCGTCTCCGATGGAATTTAATAATTATGTAAAACTCATGATTTGAGAAATGGCCTTCAGCAGGACTTCTACTCCTAGTTTTCAATCCATTGCTCTAACAAACTTGTTAATGTACAGAAATTTCAATGGTCACTCAAAGTTATACTGAAAAAAATGTATAAGACAAACTAAATGAGTATTTTATGAGCGAAAACGCGAGTCATTATATACCAGAAAAAGAAATTTCAAGATTTTTGTGAATAATCATGTAATTACAATTAAAAGCATTTATATCATTAAGTATGAACAATTGTTTAGAATAATCTAAAAATAAATTTGAATCTTAATAATCCATTAATAAATTTCCGATTTGTGAGTGAAATAATTAGTATTATGATTGCATAAAAAAATAATGTAAATATATAATTCACAAAAGAAATTTAATTAGATAAATAGAAATATTACAAAATTGTTGCTTTTCACATAGAACAAAAAATACAATATAATTACTTTAAAGTAATATAATCATTTAGGAAAACAATACATTTGATGCATATAATACAATATATAAAAAAACGATAGATATTTCTTCTAGCCCTATGATTTAGGATTAAAAGGAAATTTTTTTTCCTCCTTGCTCCAAAGAAAGCAACTCATAGAATGTAACAAGAAGATTTGTTCGTTCTGATAAAGCCTCGCGTTATTACATCATTTGATGCTGCGTACCGTTTCTCTGTTCATTTCCTCGTTCCCATGAATTATAATCACCAATCATTAATTATCTCGTAAGACGTTCGCGCGAGATGCCGCAAAACAATACCGTAAATTAACCGATCTGTCTTGAGCGCGATGGCGAATAAAGCGGGGCTTTAAATCGAGGGGGCAACAAGGAGTCCGCGCATAAATCCGCGACCAACTCGATGGCGCAGGGAGAGAGAGAGAGAAGGTAAAAAGAAAAACTAGCGATTCTTTCCAGACTCTCGGCATTGCCCCACAACAGTATCCCTTTCATTACATCCTCCACGTTACACGCAGTGCTTATGTATATGCCACGTAATCTCGGTCGCATCTCTGATTTCAATCTGCGCGCGCTTTACAACGCACCGCACGCGAACGATCTACAAATCAGCCCCGTTTCTTTTATTCCATCCGACGAACGAGAAAGAGCGGTGCATACTAACGTACACACACACACACACACGTATACGCGCGTGCGTTACGTAATTCGTACTGATTTACATTCGCCGGCCGAAAGCCTGAGAGATCGTGCGTTCGGTACGCAGAAACTACGAGAATGAAAAGTAACGAGAGCTTTCCACATAACAAAGATCGATTTTTATCGGACAAACTGAATCCTTAAATACCCGATACGGGATGACGATTTGACCGTTTATAGCGGACAATTTGATTGATTATAACTTTCATAAAAAATGAATATGTTATACACTTTTTTCAATTGAAATGTCAGATATTAAGAAAATATAACGGTACGTGCAAGAAAATGTATGCACCATTATTAATAAAAAAAAGTTATAAAAAAGCATTGGAAAAAATTAAGCAAGCAATATCGAAAAGGCATACAAGGATTAAGATCAAGTTGAAACCCGATTAAGATGAGAAATCGTGCCTCATTAACAAACTTAATCCTGAACGTATTGGGAGAGAAGAAGCACATATAGCTTTTATTCTCTAAATCTTATAATCTATCTTGTCTCTCTAGATATAGTACCGTTCGATCATCATTGCGCAGCTCCCACGAGACATGTATATATACGTAAACGTCTAAATGTTTCATAACAGCTGAATCCTCCTGCTTATTGCGACTGCGATCTCATTAAATTAATTAATTATCGCAGATTAGCACCGAGATCTGTGCTCCGGAGGATTCTATTAAAATTATGCTCGTTTATTAATAATTACGATAAGATTAATATTACTGCGAAGGATCTAATAGTTTGCTATGTTGCAATATTAAATGCGTTTTGCAATAATCAGCTACTGTCATTTTGAATAGCAATATACTAAAAAATAATTCTGGTTAAAAATGAACGAAGAAAATTCTGATCATATCAATGAGAATTCTGGTTATTTGAATTAGAATTACAATATATAGATTCAACTGAAAATTCTGTAGAATTCCAATTAATGCAACCTTCTTTTTCTGATGTATATTATATTACCTACTTTGATAATAAACAATGATTTTTTATTAAAAAATTTATATTGATATTCCCCATTAAAAAACTAAGGATACTAAAGCTTGTAAAAAAAGAAAGTTTAAGAATTCTTCACGGATTTATTTATGTACAAAATTTAAAAAATAATAAAATTATCAATAGAATTATTTGGAACGTGGATGAATAATCGGCTACTTTTATACCTAATGAGAAATTTCTATTATTTTAAATTCTGAGGAAGACTTTCCCAATTTTGCTTGATAAGCGAAAGAATAATGTATTTCCTATAAAGTGAGAAGCTATGAAATTATCATAATTAATGATAATTTCGAAGCTCCTGCATGAGAATTTATTAAATCAACACGTCGCGCAGGGGGAATAATCACGGTAGAAAAATCGCGCGGCGTCATTACCGGTAGATATTTCATTGTAAGCAAAACTCCCGTATCTAAGGAGAGCGCGAGCAGGGCACGATATATGACGGACCCGCCACGAAATACCGTAAATCATGTCGCGCGCATTTCTTCAGGCGTAAATGGCGCGAACCGTTCGTTAAATCTCTCGTTTCAGGCATCAAACGTGCGATGCTGCGCGATGCTCCCGCGCGAATATATTGTAATACCGCCGTTTATTACCCCCGTTATCGCGATCGTCACTTTATGCTTGCGCGCCGCAAAGTGGCGAATTAATCTGTGCTCGCAATTTAATCGGTGCGGCGTGACCGACTTCTTTTTCACAGCGATAAATTTGCACACCGCCGCGTCCGTCTGAGCGATGAGCTATTTCAAGCAGGAAGACCGAATCGAAGAAAATCGCGGCTGATATTATTTACAGTGTATGATACGCAATTAAGTCGCTCACGCATTTAACTGCGCACGACGTCCTATCAGTATGATGAAAAGTTATAAAGATATCTCTCGAAAGAGTGGTCGTCAAACCGCAGCGTTGCCTCCTTTTCTCATTACGAGCAGAATCGCTCGATTTGATGGTAATGCAATTTACAATTCGCTTTGCCGAAACGGGCGTTCACTCAGCTGCTCTCGCATTCGCGTTTTATTACTGCTCGACCAAGCTGAGTGCGCGCCATGTAGAACGAGCGGCTCTTTAGATAGGATTTGTCAATCCCACATCAGTTAGATCTTTCGCATAAGACAATTTACGATCGTGATGAACGAAATTGTATAAGAACGACGTGATAAGAGAATTCGTAACGGTAGAGATTTAATATAGTAGTCTCGAAGTATAAAGTAGTGTACTTATTTTTTATTACACAACTAACATTGAATCTAATGTTCAGTCTAACGTTGATTAATAACATTACAAAAAATTATCGTTAATCTACATTGCACATAGAATTTATGTAATCCACTATAAAAGTTTAATAGATATATTGTATAATCCATTCGCAGTATATTATATGACGGTACTAAACTAGGAAAAAATTTAATGCTTTCAGCGAAACCGTTTCGTTGACGCATTCTTTAACAGCATTTCTTTAATAGCGATCAAAGATTTTATTTAGAAGATTGTTTAACAAAAAATTTAGTTACTTCTAGGAAATACATTTTTCTGCTTTGTAAATAATAAAAATATTTATTTATATAACTAAACAATTCAATTCGCATTACAATTTTTGTTTGCTACATTTTAACAATAAATTTTTATTTGATCCATTTCAAATTTTTGTTGTTATAACAAAATTTTGATTCATAGAGAAAAACATTTTTCTTTTAGAGTGTAGATAAAATAGCTTCTATTTTCTAGTTCAGTACGCTTTCAATCCATCAACTGAGGAAAAACAGTTTACAATCATGATAAATCCGATTATATTGAAGAAGTATGACAGGATTGGGAGAAATCTATGTAGAAGGTAAAAAGAATTTCGAGTGCAACGCAACTAAATTGAGACGTTATATATCGCGTAATGCAAAAACTGTATCACTCATCCCTACAGCTATACATTGCCCCAGCGAGTTGGTGCCTCGTCTATCTGAAAACTTCTAAAAAGAGACGGAAAGTGAAGCATTCTCAGTGATTCTCAATCGAAACGCTTTCACGCGCGATTCTAAAACCAATTAATTTTAATGTAAAAATTGTTTCGAACACTCCAACATTATATATATTTCAATTTTCATTATTTTCTTTCATGATTTACAATTAAATAAAGAGGGATAATATTCTATACATCCTTTAGCAAAGAAAAAAAATGAAAACTTTTTTTAATTGTAAAACAATTTGTGCTAAATATAATAATATATGTAAATAACACATTTTTAGCGAATTTGTAAGACTATAGAATAATTTGGAGCCCCCAAGCAAATAATGTAAAAGATTCACCGCTTTTCATCTGTAATTTAGGTCTTTTTTGGCATTAGCAAAATTTAATTCTTAAATTTCTGAAATAAAGTAGATTCTCTTTCCTAAAATATCTTATTAAAAAATTATTTGGGAATGTCTTGGTTCATAAGTCGAAATCAAATCGATATAGATTGATTTTTCGGAACGTTTGAATTGATATCGATTACCTTTTCTATTGATCTTCGAAGAAAATCGACATTTTATCAAAGCTGCATCGAGAAGATCGATATTTTATCAACGTTGCATCGATAAAATGTCGATCTTCTTTCAAAGATCAAGAAAATCTAATAGGTATCAAGTCAAGCGATCCTAAAAATCAATCGACTTGTGAATCCGGATGTAACAAAGATCTTAACAAATAATCCCGAATTTTTTCACATTTCTTGAAAGCCCAAAACTGTATTATAAAAGAGTAGATTAGAGACGAAGGGAGTGAAAATATGATTGCAGACAGAAGATTAAAATATATCTCAATAAATAATCCGAAATGTTTTAGGAAAACTTGATATATTCACAGTCCTTTTAATGCACTAGATTATAACATCTCGCTATGCCTTATGCAATATCGTCCAGTATTTTTACGTAATATCTAATGCGTTACGTAAAACGCAGACGTATAACGACGAGCAGTGGTGCAGTTCCTCACGATACGTTTCTTTTCAATATTTGCAAGTTCCGACCAGACACCTCGTGAAAGGTAATCGTGCAAGAAAGGGAACGCGAGAGGCTTCGCTGCCGCCGGCTACATTTTTATCCGAAACAACAGCAGCGATCGGCAAATGCTCTGGATCGGATCGGATCGGTCCACTTCCCTCTCCCACTCTCCCGTTCCTTCGGCTGCGATTTGCCAATAACTCGTTGATATGCAGAAAGCCCATCGTATGCCATCGCCGCCACCACCGTCGAGAGTGGCCCTGAGCCGTTTCAAAACGGCGAATGTGCATCGTCTGTTGTCATAGAATGATATATGGAAGTAATCTTTACTTTTAATCATCTTTACCAAATTTACAATGCATTTCAGAAAGATATGTTTAACATTTTCGTGTTAATTTTAACATTTTTGCATGTCTGAAAGTCCACTATACGTCTTTAAGTTAAAATTAACATTTTATTTTTTTAACAATAGATAACAATGATAAGTAAAAAAACGTGATAAAGTACGAAATCATTCAGAAAGAGCACCTTTCGATATAAGAAAAGAACGGTATCGTTTCGAAGAATCTAAAAAGCTAGATAAAAGTCTAAAAATAATTTTGTTAGACTTTTGTCTAGCTTTTTAGATTCTTCGAAACGATACCGTTCTTTTCTTTAGACAATGGAAATAAGTATGTATGGAACGTTCGAACTGGTTGCTAGAATATTAAAATTTTGTACAACATTGTTGATCGTGCTTGAGATTTCTACGTAGTTATTTTGATGATTCAACAAAATTATTTTCAGGTCTGTATCTACATTACAAACAATTTTTTTGAAAATGAACGAATTCAAAGATCATATCAATCAGAATTCTTATCTCAACTAGAATTATAATAGATTCAACCAGAAAATTTTGATTTCTTTTTTTCAATCAGAATTTCACTTAATGAGAACGAAATCTTTTTTCAGTAAATATTTAGATACTTCAGAAAAAGCCTTTTTTCTGTGTGCTGGTTGAATTTTATTATAATGAACATTGAAACAAAATACAGCGATCTTTAATGCTCACTTACAATTATAGAACAATTCTAATAAACTCTCATTTATTTTTGACAAATACACAAATTGCAATTCAGTTTCCTTTGTACAATCTAAGCACTTAAATGCACAATCTCCCTTTACAATATAATCTGTTTTCAATTAAGCAATCTTTCTGTTTAATGCGCGCCTAGATTAATAAACAAGGACGAGTGACGAACATATCACGATGTTATGCTTGAAGACTAAGTTTTCAGTATTAAGATAGGATCACACAACTGGGTGTCATCAACATAAGAGATGCAATTACGGTTATTAAGGGCAGGCAATTACTGTTATTAATACGTTACAACGTTACATCCTGCTGGCTACGTAGAGAGCGATTACTTATCCTCATTACTACGCGATGATGATGCGTGCGATAAAGTCACGCAGATAAGAAGGGGCCTAATACATAAAGAGAGTTAGACGATCGCAGATAAGGGAAACGGATAATAGGTCCCGTCACGCCATATAGCGAGAATCGCGAAGTGCAATTAGCCGCGCGAACTGCAACGGCCGCGGAAAAATCTCCATCGCGTAACACGAAGTGAAGCCGACTTACACAGAGCCGCTACTAATTGCATTTTAATCAGTCGCGCGAGCACAGGCGAGTGTTGTCCAGTGAATATGAACGATTAGGGTCGGATGCACGTGATGTCTCCAGTGCAACACGACCGTCAATGTAACATATCAATTAGAAGTACGAAAGTCAGAACGGAATCCATTGATCGTGCAACGGAAGAGTTTGATACGAGAACTCAATTGTTCGACTTTGAGTTTGAACTGTACATAAGTAGGTCGAAAAAAAGTTCGCAAAAAAGTTCACAAACTTTAAAATTCAAGCAGCTGTAACTTTAAAAATAAACGAAATTTAAATTTAAAGAAAAAAATTTTGAAGCTTAAAATCTCTACTTTCAAAAACTCACCATGCCTTTTGAGTTTTTGGGCGTTGAGTAATTTTTACGTATAGAAAAGTATGAACTGGATAAAATGGGAAAACTTTCTTCTCACTTTATAGGCCTGTCATGTGTAAAAAAAACTTGCAAACATTTTCGACTTTCTAATGCGAAAGCTTAAAGTTTTCTTTACAAAATCTTCTTTTTTAATGCTTCGAAGATTTTTTGTTATGGAGTTATCGCGGCTTAAATAAAAGAATTATTTTATTATTGCTCAGAAGTTCCTTAAAAATCATCATGCCTCAATTAAGAAAAACAGGTTCCTAAAGCTGAAATTTTACTTTATCGAATGGTATTATAATTTTTTTAAAGACATGATATACAAATGAAGTAGAACTACGAGTTTTTGTTCCGATCTAATAAATACCTATGTACATGTCATGCGATTAAATTAAACGAGTGAAATGGATAAAAGAAAGAATCCTATATTTGACCAAAGTGGATCTATTGATGTTTAATAATATTTCTCTATAAATATTCAAATATATTTTTTATTTTACAGGTTTATAAACGCGTCGATTTGATTTGTTGGATTTAAAACGAAATCATGAATTGAAGCTAAAATAATATCACAAGTTATATTGAACGTTAATGATGCTAATAAGCATCTTAAAACACCGCAAAGAGCTTATTGTGAAAAATATCACCAATTTAATTTGTGATATTATTTCCTTTCAATTTATAATTGCGTTTTAAATCCAACAAAATTTGAATCAACGCACAGTTTATAAAATTAAAAATATATTTCAATATTTACATGTAAATATTATTAAATACCAATTTCCACTTCGACCGAATAAGGGATTTTTTGTTATATGAATTATTTATTTATTGGTCCATTTTCCTCATTATTGAAATATTTTAGGTTTTCAAAATTTTTTCGGAATAAATAATAGGGAAGTTTCGATTACAATTGCGTAATTCACATATCAAAAGAATAGTTTAAATTAATTCGTGACAGTATAAATCATTTTCCACATCTTTTATGAATGAATAGACACAAAAATTGGAATTACAGTTGCCTGTTACACGTCTCTATCTTATTCCAGAATATAAAAGTTTATCTTTTAAAGTTAAGCGTTTTCACGCTGTTGCGGAATATGCGAAATGTGCACGTGTTGTTGGCAGGCGATAAGCTTCACCTCGCGGAGGTTATTCCGTGCCGACTTTTAAGACAAGCGGTTAATGCGTATCTCCCGGCGGACCAATTAGAAATTGCAAAACGACGACACGAACTCGCGCACGACCCGCGTGCGTCCGGTTCATGCATATTCAGGGAGAAGGGTGTCTGCTTGGTCGAATGGACGTCGATCGAATCGACGTGAACGACGATCCCGAGGTGTCCGCACGATGTATTATGCGAATTCTCATGAAAGGGCCGTTCGATTTGAAAGTAAAGTAACGAAACGCTCGATGGTAAAAGTAGTCTTCGCGCTTACGAAATCAAATTACCCGCGTGATTATCGAGGAACGGCGATGGATGCAGACACGAGGTGCACGATGAAGCACGTGCGGCCGTTGCGTGCAATCCGTTAAGAATTAGAAAATAAACGACAGGTTGACGGTATTCCGATACATTCGATAACTTATTGTTTGTAGCGTCGATGTCACTACTTGAATTGTTCGTTTTTGTACTCAATTACATTACAACCTTTTCCTTTTTGCTTTCACCGAATTTTCAAATATACCTATTTCACTTTAAATACAAAGAGTGTGTGAAACACTAATTCAGCAATAAAAATCGGACCTAAAATTTAATGCTTTTGAGCTGGCTTCTTTTCCATCGTGTTATAAAAAAATAATTCTGTCAGTTCAATGATACTAAAGATATCTATATATTCCTTGAATGCCGATTTAATATAATAGTAATTGACAAATATTTTCTCATAAAAGAAAATGTAATTGGAATACTCTAAAGTCTTCTAGGATAGATGATAATAAATTATAATAAATTATTTATTTGAAAAATGATAATAAATTATTTATTTGAAATACTAAACAAGAATGCATTTAATACTTAAAATAAATAATTAATTACTGTCTTTCAGAATTAAAATGGATAGATTTCTGTAAGGGAATAAATGTAAATATATAACGTTAAAATAAAAATGTATAATTTTAGACAATAAAATTTCAGGATATTTTTTTCTTCAAATAATATATCGTTTAATATAATTATCTGTTAATAAATTAGTGCGACAATTAAAACAGTTGACATTTAAAACAGTTTTCGCACGATATTTGGGAGATGAATCTTAGTCTATCATCAAAGATGATACACGCAAGAAACATTATAAGCAATACGAGTCAGTAGGTCTCGATGCAAGGCAAGGCAGTGCGTGATCGCGATTGGAATCACGGATCTGCGAGCAGCAGTCTGGTCGTATTAGCGGCAAAAGGACTCGCGAGAGAGGAGAGCCGGTGACGCAATGCCGCGCCAAGGAGAAGGCCCGCTCGCTGGGTCTTGCTGCGGAGTTCTAACCTCAGCTATTATGCAAATTAATGTTAATTAAAATCAAACAGACATCCCCCGCGTGCTCGCCGTAGAGAAACACACACGCGTACGTGTGTACGTACTGCGGTTACGGCACGGCAGTTAGGATCATCAGATTTTTCGACTCTGCAAAATACAAGACACAAATTGTGTGAAACGATTGAGAGAGAAATAGTAAAAAAATCTTATTTCTTAACCATAGCTAATCGTACTTATTCAGAGCATATCGTGTAAGTTTTGCAAATATCTAATATTAAAAGTATATATTATAATATACTTTTATATAAATTAAAAAACGTATGATATACTTTAAATATGTAATATTACACAGTTTGAAAATTTGTGATAAATTTAATACATTTTATTATACGTGTCCCACAAATGGTTCGCTCATATTTTCATATTAATTTAACAAGATAAACATATTAGAAAGTAACGTAAATATTACGTAAAAAAATTAATACAAAAATGTAACACTGACAAAATTTGTAACTAAACTGTGGAAACATTTTTTTCCAGTAAAATTGACATTTGTGATATGTTAAATTAAAATGTATTTTATACATCTTAGAATTTACGTTTTAGAACACATTATTTTTATGTTATTTATATATGTACTCATAAATTGTCTTATTTGGACTAAGAAATGTTGAATATCAATTTAATAAAAAATATTCACACAAATAATATAATTATTATTACATTATGTTAAATTAATACTCAAATATGTTGAAAATTTAATATAACAAAGTTATCAGTCCTAAGTGGACTGATTTTAACACAAATACAAAATATTTTTTACTGTTTAAGTATGAAATTAGACTTTTTACTGTGTTTCCCCTTTCACTTATTTCATATAATTAAATAGCCTTTAATTTTAAATAATAAAATTTTATGATATTTTTATATCTTCAAATAATATATTGTTATAACAAATTAGTTATAATAAAACTGCATATATAAGTATATATATATATATATATAAAATATAATTATAATCCAACTGACTTCTTCACAAATTATTATCCAAAACTGAAAATAACACGAACGTGACGGTGATGGTATCAAACTGTTTTTAAGGAGAAAACGCGAGCAGTCTCGACAAGGAGTATATTATTGAAGTTGGTAGCCGCCGGTCAATTTACCTTATCAGTGGCGCATGTAAATGGCAATTTATCGGAGAAACGTTTATCTGCAAACCGTCTCGACTACCCGATTAGGGATAAAGACCGCAAACGAAACAATTTTATCGGACATTAAAACGCGTGCCAGTAATCGCTTCAGTCGATTTCGACTAATTAAGGGCCGTTTAATATCGCGCGTTAATACCGATGCTCGTGTCATCGCATTATCGCAGTTACATTTGTTATATCAGCCGCGGAATAAACCGTGTATTAATATCTTCACGCACGGTTGACACTGTATGCGGTTATACTCATATAAACAGTAAAGATAAATTATTTGTCCACATATATAAATACAAAACTTGTTGTATAAATAAGGGTCTAAAATTTAATAATATTAACCTGTTTATATCTGCAAAAAATATAAAAAGGTTAATATTATTAAATTTTATACTTTTTTATACAAGTTTTGTATTTACACGTGCGTGGACAAATTTCAGTTTCTATTCGACTTTACTTGTTTTTACGTAATTGTATTATAGTAATAAGTTAAAAGGTAATTTTATAACAAAAAAGAAGTAATTAGTAATATATTAAAAAATAAAAAACTACACAGTAAAAAACATTTCATATGTGTTGCAAACGGTCCACTTTAGTCCGTATCAAAATATGTTGAATTTTTGACATATTCAAATTAATTTGACAATGTGATTGTGTTATTTAAATAATTCATGTGTATTAAATTGATATTCAATATTGAATGAATAAAATGTGTGTTAACATATCAAAATGTTAATTTTACTTAAAAAAATATGTCTCCACGGTTTGTTTACGAACTGTGCAATATTACGTTTTTGCATTTATTTCAAAATATATTATAACCCTCTAATATATTCATCTTGTATTAAATGAACATACAAATATCTTGTTGACCTTGTTTGGACACGAAAAATTTTTAAATTTAACAGAAATTTTCCAATGATGTAGATCGCTTCACTGAAACAATATCGATCTCTTTTATTTTTTCTTTAACAATTGCGCAAGAAGAGAAGTGAAACAGGAAAGCGTTCATTAGCGATACGTTCGCTCTCATACTAAAAGTATTCGAATTTTCATCGTTAATGATCGCGAGTTAAATTTACAAAAGTGGAACGAGCAAATAATTATCGGAATACCACGGGCGCCGCGGAGTCTCGACGAGCTGCCTGTCCGTCTGGATCTCGAGACACGTTTTCCGCGGTCGAGCGACACGCGCGGTCGATTCGCTTATCGATTTAACGGCACGGGTGATCTACATCGCGCGCTATCGACGGGCTCGCGCGGTCCTGGTCGGAAAAATCCGCGGGCAATCTACATACACATCGCGCGGGATCGCATCGGGAGTAAACGAGAAAGCGGGTCGGAAGCCGCGCGCAATTTACGAGCAATAAGCAAGCCTCCCCGAGAGATCTCCCGCGGACGGGGAGCGAAGAGGCGTCGTCGTTAGGATTGGAATATGCACGGCCGCGACCTCGGTGAGCTCGCCTAAGCTCACCTTTCCTTCGACGACTCCTCATCCGTGCCTCGACCCACTCTCTTCAAGTACACCTTCACCGATATACTCGCCGCGTTCTCGATCTCCTCGACAGGGAGAGGATGCAGCTCGACCTTTGCTATACGAAGAATCGACGAGGATTCGTGAATGATGGCCCGTCGAATATCGGAATCGTAAATTAAACGCCACGACGCGACGGGGTCGCGTCTTAACATTGAAATCACTTAATTCGAAATTAAACAAGTGCTGATAAAAAGAAAACTTAATTTTTAATCATCTCTTTTATTTACCGGCATAATAATTAAATAAGAGAAAATTAATAGCAATTTGTAACAACAATTTGAAAAAAATAAGAAAAGTAGAAAAGTAAAACAATATTAAAAAAAAACAATAAAATTGGCATTTATAATAACCGAACATTTTGATTGAAATTATTTCACCAAAGTTTTAGTAGTCCAGGTTTGATTGTCATAGCTAGACTTTGTTCCGAGTGATATTATTTAATCTGAAAATAAGGAGTTCATTCGATAACAATTCAACCGCAAGTCTGTTAGCGGTGAACTTTAAGTAGTCTAGGGTTGCACGTTGCTCTTTGCGGTAAAGGGAAACGCGGCGGCCTCGCGAAGAAGAATACCGGTGATGCTGACCGCGGCGGGTGAACCGAGCGAGGACCGAGGCGGACGACATGGAAATAGTCGCGATAAATCGCTCTCGCCACGAACTATTCCATTATAAAAGCAGCATGCTTCGGGAGTAACACGGCCGCTCGCGACGACGTTGCTTTGTGCGCCTACCTGTACGGGCGCATCGTACCGGTTGCCGCCGACAGACGCCACGGAGGCGGTCGCGACAATCGCGAGCCAAGGATTTCGCTGAAACCCCGCCGAGGATCTTCCCGCCTAGGCATAGATCTTCGCGGCTCGCTTCCTCGAACATTACTCCCGACATTCTCTCCCCGTTCCGAGAACAAGAGGGAGCGTGGATAAGTCAAATCTTTAAGATCGATCGACATGCAAAGTTCAAACCTGTCCCTTCGACGATCACGATGTCAACGCGATCACGCGTCGTGGATTGAAAAGAACTTGGAATTTCTAGCATCGGAACTTGTTGTAGTTCTATCATGGTTGAAATGAGGAAACGTTAAAATAAAGGGATATGTAGACATTATTCCCAAATAATGAAAAAATGAAAAATAAATGTAAATGTACAATTCGTTTGTGATAATCAAACAATCGAAAAAAAGGAAGTGATTCATCCAATCAAATTATTAAGATATAGTAGATCTAAATATGGCAATGCCTGATACAAAAAGATGAGATAAAATGTTGTAAAAAGTACTCATTGTAAAAAGTTACAGTGAGAAAAATGTCTGGTTGGATTGATTGGAATTCTGAAAATAAATCAGAACTTTCGAAAATCTCTAATAATTAAATTAAAATAGTTAAATCTCCAGAATTCTGTTGAGAAATCCGGAATTCTGATTAATATAATCAGAATCTTCCAATTCTTTCTATCTTCAGGTTCAATCAGTTTTTTCAATGTAGGATCCACATCTCATCTTTTTTGTATCAGACATTGCCATATTTACATCTACTGTATCTTAATATTTTGATGAATTGGATGAATCACTTCCTTTTTTTTCGATTGTTTCATTATCACAAACGATTATACATTTACATTTATTTTTCATTTTTTCATTATCTGGGAACAATTTCTACATATCCCTTTATTTTAACGTTTCTTCATTTCAACCATGATAGAACTACAGGTTTTTGTACTGGCAATCTAAGAATGACTCCTCAGTTTTTTCTTGGTGTAATTACATCACTAAAAATAGCTCAAAATTGAACAAAAAAATAAGAATTATCGATCTAATGTAAAAATCTCAAATTAATTAATCAATCATTTACGCACCCCACTATATACATATATATATATATATATTAGGTGTTGGAATTAATTCGTAGCGTTTTACAAGTGATGGGAAGTACTTTCATTAATGTATTTTTTAATGCTCATGTGAAATAAATAACATTCTTTCATTAAAAACGCTACGAATTAATTCCAACACCTATATATAAACTTTTATCAATCCTTTCACTATTCTAAATTTTTCACGCAAAAGCCCTTTATAACTTTATATTAATATTTTATTTTTTTATTAAGGGAACCAATGAAATTGCCTACAGTAATTGTCTTCGCACTTCAAAGAATAGAATTTGTTGGAGATTAATTCCAGCAAAATCGCCTAGAAGCAAAATTTTCCTCGCCAGAGTTACAATCATGCAAGACTTCGCAACCTAGAGACTTCGACTCGTGCATTTCCAGTCCATATTTACCAAGGATACCCAGTTAGGCATTATCGCTCATAAGACGGTACTGCTCGCCCCGCGTGCGCGCGCGTTACCATCATGGACGCACAAAGAGGTGGAGGCACGCCTGTTATTACTCGCGCAGATTGATGGAATCAAGCAACCAGTCATTTCGTGGTAGAATCAGTGAGAATTAATATCGGGCTATTAATTTCTCCCCGCTTACGGCAGGAGATCCCGAGCCCGCCGCAGTGGTACACCCATACACGCGGATGTATAGCGTATACATCCGCGTACAAACACCGTCGCTCGCTAGTGCGCTCGTGAACGAACCATATACCACCTCAGACAAACGTTGAGTTGGTCAAGCAAACAGCCCGCGCGCGTTGGAAAAGACTACCCCCCTCTACATGATTTAGACAGCTTTTTCCGTGTGCGGCACGGCAGAATCCACAGCGATTGCTGCCTGATGAGCCTCCAGGATCGCATAGATTCATGGACCCTCTTAGCATGAATTGATGTGCGGGCATTAATTACGCTGCGATACGGGCTACGGCTCGGCATCTCAACTGGCATCGATCGATGATCGAGTCGGGGTCAGCTGTAGCGCGGCCCTGACGGAGATTTGTACCAATTTGTTGATCAAATCGCGCTCGCGGCCTGATGGACGAGCGTCGATACGCGGACCAGGAAATGCGCTATTCGAAGGTACGGACAGACTACATGAAATATGTAGCACATATATGGCGCAGAGTACTATAGTTATTAGAAGGAGCAAGCAGACAAAAATGATCTCCTCGGGATGTAAAGTTTATTTTTAATTTCTAAGGCCGCCGCTACTCCTACTCAACATTAATTTAACTAAAACGTTAATTTAACTAAAATAATTGAACAATTTAATATTCAAGAAATATATTAAATTTATAACTGAAATTTAATTCATCATTTACTAAGTACATATGTTTATGTGAATGTTGAAACTATGCAGTTGTTTATTTTGAAATTGAGCAATCACAGAAATGGATTGATTTACATTTTAACGCATATTAAAATTAAAAATAATAAAATGTGGAGATTACAAGAAATTGAGTTACTATCGTTCCTTAATTATTAAATAGAATTAATAGAAAATAATCACAAGTTTTTCAAGTTTTATTGACTAGAAACTAGTTATTATTTATTGATCTGTCTGACCTGATTAGTCTGGCCAGATCTAATTTTCTGGCTTGTTATTGGCCAGAAAATAACTAACTTGACTAGAATACTCCAAGATTTATTATCCAGAAAGTGCTTATTACTAATCGGTTTTATCTAGTCAAGATTTCTGACTGGTTGCTGAATAGTTACTGTTTAGTAAATTAAAAATAGTTTTTGGCTAATTTTTCTCATACATTTTTCTACTTAATATCTAATAGTGTAACAGAACCTTCAGGAAATTAAAATTCAATACAGAGTTAAAAAAAAGTTATACGAGTCTAATGAAGTTAGTTGCGTGCAAAATCTTCAGTATAAAATTGTCTTTTTTATTTCATAATATTATGACATTTAATTAAAGACAACTTTATATTTAAAATTTTGCGCATCACTAATTGCGTTATACTCGTATAGCCCATTTTTTAACGTATTGAATTTCACTTTATGTACAAGAGTCTAAATTATTAAATTTATTCTTCTCTTGAGGGAATTATTAATTTGATGAAGTCTTTATAGAGATATTAAAAATCACACGGCTATATATAAGATTGTGAAATAACACGGCTTCGCTTTAAACCTATTACAACAACATATTCCAATTTAATACAAAACACATAAGAACGATAATTAGTGATAGAATTACTAAGAATTAAGCGGATGTTTGTTATTCGGTTAAATGGATTACGCACGTATTCACCATCAATTTAGCCGAGACAGACACGCAATTTCCCGGTGTACGCCAACACGATATCGCGATGCTTGTAAATCTGTCATTTACATTAACTCTATGTAATTACTTCTCTCGCTACTTTCGCCATTTAAATTTTATTTGTACCGAGCGCGAAAGAAAAGAAGCAATCTTGCCGGGTGGGATTTTCTCAAGACCCAGCAAGACAGTCCCCGCACGGTGAATTTCATAAGCCGGGACGATGGCGCCATAGCGGTTATATTTATTGTACAATCTCGTCGTAAGGCGCAAGCAAAAAACCTTAGGCGTGCAACGGTGGGTGTGTCGATTGAGACGTCGCTCGGGATGCTGCAGCACGACGTTGCTGCAGCATGCATCGCCGACGAATCTGTTGCGGTTGCGCGTGCGCTCGCGACGCGATAAATATCAGTTTCCCGGCCCCGATCTCCTTCGGTTTTCAGTGTAAATGCAAAACCGCGCGTAATTCACGCTGGCAAGTAACACGCCTCGCCGATGGGACCCCCGCGGCGAGCTTACAACGGCTTCATAAGACCTAGAGAGCCGCGCTACTCACCGCCGCCGATCTTAGTTACACCTGCTCGATAACGATGATAGGCTTGATCGTCAGAGATACTTTGAATCGTGTAATTTTAATTGCTATATCATTGAGATCGTAAATAACGTGAAAGGCGAGTTCACCAGTGACTAATAAGTTTATCCTACGTCTATTTAAACGTTGAACTTTGCTTATCCTTCGGAAAATGAACACATCGATTCTCCTACGCTATGACTTGGCATAGAAATAAAAATTATTTAGTTACAAGTATTTCTCGAGATCAACTCGAGATGTATCGAGCTCTGATATTATTTTACAATTAATGAAACCGATTCGATTTCCACATGTTACACGTTTCTCGCAAAATCGCACAAGTTACATGAAAGTGACTTTAGATGCAATAAAGAGTAATGTTTAATTCGATATTTTTGATAAAAAAAATTGGACTGGAAGTAAGTATGAGAAGAAAACTCTATGTTGTTTCTAAGAAAGAAATTGCTGCAACTCGCAAATAAAATTTTACGTTTACACGATCCTGTTAGAATCTTCAACAAATTCTGTTCTTTGTAGTGCAAAGAATATTACAGCAGGCAATTTCAATGTTAATAATGATAAATGAAAATTTAAATAATATATTTGAAGTTTGTAGCAAATATTCGTGCAAAGAAGCAGTGCATATGTAACGAACTAAAGATCGATCGTAATTCCCGATATAATTTTTAGCATTAAAAATAAATAAATATACAATAATATAAATACATATTATAAATAAATTGAAATGTAATAAAAATAAATAAATAAAAATGTTAAACATATTTATAATCAATGTGAAATTAATGATTGCTATATTAGTCTATTCCCTTTTTCTCTTTGAGTTACGTCATTCTCTGATCGCGATTCAACGTTATCCACTCTTTCGGCAATTAAACGGCCGATAATCGCGTACGCTTTCTATGCATAACGATCGCCGGCCGCATTCAAATGCGGTCGCAATGATCATTTATAGAGAACCGCGGAAAGGTTCGCCGGAGAGCGCTTGGAGCTCCAAATTGAGTGCCGCTTGATCGAGAGCCTTTTCATCTGTCTCGACGTACGCCGACTGAAATAGCGGCGACGTGGTCGTTGTTTCGAGGACCATGTCTACCTAAATGGAAGGCTAATTGCAGGTGAAGTGGACAGGTGGAACGGTCATTCGTCGAGCATTAGCACTAATGAGTGGTCGAATCTACGACTGAGTTCGAAACGCAAAGTTCCCCTCGCGAGTTCCTCGCTTTGACAAGCGTGCCAGTTTCACAGGACCTTACATCATAAATACATTTATATTTGCAGCCTTAAAATGTTTCAAGTATGTAAAAGTGCTTTTCGAAATCAAATTTATTAAGCTGATACTTCAGAGAGTTTAATGAAAACGATTTAATTTCTACTGGGTCATGAAGTACCACTAAAAATTGATTTAAAAGTTTTATTAAAACTACTTCTTAATTCATTTTTTGTTGTAAAATAAATTAACAAGTACTTTTTTGAAAAATAGCATCTAATTTTATAACAATTTTAATATTTTGTTAATCCTCTTTTAGTTTTTATTACCTCCAGTACTTTTTTGGGGGGGAATAGATTAAGGATGCATATCTATTATACATATTATTATAGCCTATTCTCAATCTAGTATTCTCAATTTGTTCTCTGAAAAAAGTACTAGAGATGCAAAAATACCGTAAAATTCAATCTTACAATTACTTACAAAAATTACGGTAAAATTACGGTTAAATGATAATTTTGATAAAATTTGTTTCTCATAATTTTATATACAAATAGACTATATTTTCGTTCTTATATATAAAATTTTAAAATTAGATGATATATATATTTTTTTCTATTTCTATCATTTAATTAATTAATTATTTGATTTATTTAAAATTTAAAATTTAATAACTATAAAATTAAAATCATATGATAGATAAAATTATTTTTAATATCTTGTGATTTTTCAAATCACGTGATCTTTAGGGTATAATTTAATCGGAACAAAGCTCACTAAATGTTATCAATTAATATAAATATATTTTTGTTTGATATATGTGATTATATTATTTTTGTTTTTACTCTAATAAAAATATGACAGTCGCTAAAAAGTAAAATAGCAAGCAAATAAAAGTATTATAATAAGTTTATAAGATATGAAAAATATAATATAAGATTATGTACTTGTCACACTTTTTGTTTTAAAAATTTTAATTAAAAATTTATTTCAAGTTTCTCTAGTTACTACCTATATGGTTTTTTAATTATTCTATCAATATGTAATTATGTAGTATCGAAATGAAAATTTAAATTAAATAAAGTGTTTTTCAACTTTTTAACTTAATGACTAAATACTCTTAAATCAAATTATTTTATCTTTATAATTTTTTTAAATTATCATTTTACCAGCCTCCAGAAATTACTGACTAATTTACCATAAATTACTAAGTAAATTATCGTAAAATTTGATCTTTTCATCTCTAACTAGAGGTAATAAAAGTTAAAAGAGGACTAACAAAATATTTAAATTGTTATAAAAATAAATATTATTTTCAATAAAACTGTTTTTTAATTTATTTTTCGTTAGATATGAATCATTAATTTTTTAGAATATTTTGTAGTTTTGTATTTTATACAAAATGTATGAGCTACGAAAAAAATACGCGATGCAGGACACGATGGCTAGATAAATGGTCGAGATCGTTTATCTTGTTAAATACTTTCGGACATTCGTATAATTTACTTCCGAAATTCGATCTGCTTCTTGTGCGTCATTTGAGAATTATTGTATAATTTGTAACGACGAGTTTCGGTCGCTGTTTTCTATGTTGAAAATAATAATGTAAAAATATCACGAAGCAGTATCTATATTCGCGTATCTTCCCGTAGCTGTCACGCACATTTGAACACCGAACTTCTGCAGGTATAATGGCGAACGTCTGGTAATTGCAATCAATTGTGTCAGTGGGTTCAGCAATGCGAAAACAGGAACTCTCGTGCCAGCTAATAACGCCTCCACACGAAAGCTCGCTAAGTAAAGCGGCTAGTTCACGAAGGTGAATCGTTTTGTTGCAATGAATTTCATCGGAAATGAAGTTAAATGTAAAGACCATAATTTAAACTCTCTCTACTGCTATTTTATGTTTCATTAGGATATTTTGTAGAGTTTAATCTTGGTAATAGAAATTGATTAAAACAATCTTTCGTTATTATTCATTTTTCATTTATTATTTACGTGTTATTTCATCCTATTATTTCTACATTATCTGTCACAATTGCTTTAACATGTGTCTAATTTTCAATTAGCGATTATAATTTCGATTAATTGCATTCACAGAACTAATTTAAATAAGATAATTGCTTGAGATAAATGCATGATCAAATACAATATATCGATACTATAAAATGCACTCTCCGATCATCGATGTTTTATTAAACCATAGAGTGACTCACCGATATGTATCGCATCCTTGCATGAGCAATATATTCCGCCTGTGCGAGTACTTACCTGCAACATAAAACATACACATATCTCAATTTATAATTCTCTTCATAATTCAGTTAAATACACAAATCTTTAACATAATTCATAATCTCTTTATAATTATTATCAGTAAGTAAAAGGAAACAGATAAAGGAAATTACAATGCTTCAGCGAGATTCCATAAACTAATGATTTCAACAATTAATACCCGCTTTCATTAAGAGGACTAACGATGTGAATCATAATCACTTTCGAGATCGTAATCGCTTTTGGCTCATTCATATAGCGGAGCCTTAATTGACTGTTAAACCCTATAAAATGCATTGTCGGATTCATCGCGCGATTATTGCCCAGTAGTTATATCTATATCGACGATTGCAATCATATTCTGCATCACGCTTCCTTCGCTCGTTAGGCTCGAGCATATCGTTTTAACCGGCAAGGTGTTTCCTTACTATCTACCACACAGATAGAGAATCTTCTTGTCCGGTCACTTGTTCTTTGGCGATTACATCGCTATGTAAATTTATTGTTGGTACGTGTATGCGCACGAACGTGTCCCTTTTTTCCCCTTCGAACGTATACGTGTGCGTTACAACAGCGCGTTATGCGATTATGCGTCGGACAGGGCAGTAAAGTACAGGCAATTATTCACCTGGTTCACGAAAGAAAAGAGCACAAGGTAATCGAAGTTAATACACCACCACCTGACTTGCAAATGCCACTGTATTAATACTTGGTGAATTACAATGGCTATTATGACGTCGCGTGATCGATTCATATGAACAGGTTTCTGCTTAAAAAGAAGTCAAGCAACAGTTTTAGATATTTCATCCCTCTGCGCCACTTAATTGCACAGAATGTACAATGGATCTCCGATATTTTTAAACGAGAAATAAAAATAAACACACACGTACATTTCCAACTTTTTATTGCACAATGCAACTAAAAAGTTTTTTTTACAAACAACGACGATCGAGAACAATCTAGTTACGAGTAATACTAGACGATGTATTGTTTATATAATACTAAATACGTATTATAGAATTATTCGGAATGAATTTCAATTGGGAATATTTAATTATTCCTCTTATTTTTATTGTTTTTTAGATTCCAGGAAAACGGAATAATTCTGATCGGAATTCATTCCATCATAGATCCATAATATGTACCTGGAGACCAATGATATAACTTTTTTTCTAGGACGAAAGTGTGAAAAGTGAATATTTTTTGTATGTAGATATATATATGTAATAAATATACATACATACAAATTTTCATTTTTACGTTTCTGCTCTGAAAAAGGTCACATAAATGATACCATGTTTTCTGAGAATATCAGAAACCTTCACTGAATACCAATATATAATAAATTACCAATAAATATTCGGGAAGGATGCCAGAAGTTACAATATGAATGTATGTATCAAATATGTCCGCAAATCGGATAAGATCTTTCGTATAAGTACCTCCAATCATCTTGTACATTTATGTTGCATAATATATTTTCTCGCCATGGATAATTCCCACTTTTGAGGTACCATCACGTTTCCTTTTATTTTTTATGGTACTTATGTCCCTTGTAATTTAGGTAAAATTTTTATTTCAACGTGTATCTTTAGTACATATCATTTGTCAATTATTTTAATATGGTATTTTATAAAAAAATGTCTCCCATATTGGCTATCTATAAGTATCAATTTGCTTTTAATATTGCGCTGCCGAAAGACTTTTGGCACGGATTGAAAGAAGCGATATCCTCAAATTAAACGGCGTCTTTAAACGTTCTCAGAGGATATAATGTAAATTCATAATTCAATCTTCTTTTTCATCGGTAAAACTGGCTTAAACGTGAAGGTACGACCACTTAAGCCTCATTAAGAAGACTACTCTACAATCTGCGACGATTTAATCCAATCCACCGGCAAGAGAGATTACTCCCTCGAAAATCGTCTATGGAATTCTTCATTATATCGATGCCAGGGCAGCGCCGGCATAATTGCACTTTACGGCGCGGCTACAGCAACGTACTTGTACCGATTAATACCGGATCGATTAATTAAGCCGGCCAATAGTCGCCGTCCGAATGATCAATAGGGATTTGTTACTCGCCAGCTAAAGGATGGTGAATGGTCCGGTCTTATAAGAGCCCCGCGAATGCGCGCTAGCTTTATAATCCGGCAATTAATTATGATAATTGATTTGCGCGCCTCGCGCATGAATCGCAAACTCGACGAAATATCGACGATATTCGACAGCGCGCGAAAACAGACGAACGTAAGACAGTAAATCGACAGAGGTCTCATCGTGACATTGTTTTCTTTTACTGGAGATATTTATGATGAGACGCAGCTCTCTGTTGAGTTACGGAGTTTATTGATAACTTCATCATCCGTGAATGAAGGCGACGAAGGTGAGGCCGATTTTGTTGCATTTACATGATTTTCACGCAGCTTTGTTACGTTGCATGGGATGCAATTGAATTCACATCCGTGCATAGCTGACCACAAAGAAATGTCTTGCAATATATCACGACGAAACACGACGCGCTGGCCGACGAGCGGTAAATTAAAGTCGGACACGACAGCATAAATGTCACGCACTCGTCCCAGGTACAAGTGATTTATATTGATTTTGCGTATTATTTAGCCCGTGCTTCGCACATTAGGTGAACACCGTCGTACTCCTGGAAGCGATTTACGTGCCATAAAAGCGACGACGGCGTCAATAATGGCAATTTTTGTTTCGTTTCGAATAACGAGAGGGGTAAAACTTAAAATCACCGCACAAGGATTCATCGCGGCGCGTTCATTTAAGATGATTTAAATATACCCAACTCGCGCAGTTTATCACCATTTAGTTCGATGGAGAAAAAAAAATGTCTTGTTGACGTATAGCAAATTTTCCTGCCGTACACAGGTTGATAACTCGCTACTATTTATCATACCATGTTTTATGAGCCTGTCAAGATACGAAACTCGAAGATATTCGCGGAAACGGCGATCTCGTGAGAATATTTTCTCCGGCAAATCTCCGCTGAGCCGCGAACACCCGGCACGGATTACGTCGCTTAAGCTTAAAATCGTGACCGATTTTGCGAGAAATCTACTCGATGATTAGTAACGAGGAAACCGTGCAAAAACAGAAAATGATGAAAGTACGTACCAGTACGTAACGCAGGAAATTTAATCGCACTTTTACTGCGCCATTGCTTAGTGGGGAGAAATGAAAATTTACTGTTAAAAAATCGATAGAGACCATAATTCTTCAGGAGACTCTCCAATCTTTTCACATAATATAAAGAAGTTGATAAAATATTGAGAATAAATTTTTTAGATTTTTTGAGCGCATAGCTTTCTTTAAATAATTCTTTAACATAGCTAAATTTTTTATAAGAAAAACAGTTTTAAGTATATTTTAATTATAAACAAAATAAAAGAATTTTGAAAAGTTATATGAATATAAAAGAAGTTTAAAGAAGATTTTTGAATTAAAAAAAAATAAAGTTTCATCGTATCATTTTTGTGTAAGAATAAATGTTCGTGAATTACTCAATTCTCTTTATATGTAACATCACTATTAGTGAAAATCTCCTTAATCGATCAAGACGAATTTTTTTAAATTAGTCGTTAATAAATTTCAAAGAAAACTGTGAAGTCAGATTTTTGAAAAAGATCCTTTGAAATCAATCAAAACATACATTTCTTTTAAAGTTGACATTAAGATTGACAGCTGCCAATAGTTAAATCGTAATTTTACATCAGATTCATATTCAGCAACCTCGAGAATCTTTACGTAAGCTAACTAAAACAGTGCAAAAGCAACTTTAATTCGAATAATTTAACTTCTGATTAATAATAATAATGTCCAATTATTAATATGTTATTAATATTGTATATTTCACGGGATCTTTTTACAAAATCGAACCATAATTTTCTTTGAAATTTATTAATTAAATTTATTATAATAATTAAATGATTAATTAAAAGGAATCATTTCGATCGGTTAAGAATTACGCCTGTAGCGGTTTTTGTACAGTAAATTTTCATTTCTCCTCACTTGGCCTGTACAAATTACAGAGCTATAGAAATTATAGAGCTATAGAAGTTATGTTTATCTAACGAGATCGTGAATTATAATAATATATTGTACAACAACATAAAATATATTATACATTCTCTCGTTTAGGTCTACGCAAAGGAAAAAAAAACCAAAGAGACATGGACGGCGTGGATTAGCGGTGACATTATCCAAGTCGGTTATACGGTTCTTCATTAATTGCAGCGCGTTTTAATGGCCGCGGCTGATCGACCGATCAGCTGCGACGCGGTGAGAGTTCGATTAGGGAACATGACGGCATCCATCATCGGCTGTCATTCTGCAGCTGGTACTCTCCAGCAAAATCGCGAGTAAGTACGCGAATCGCGTCGAGCGCGTTCAGTTTATGCTCTGTCCGGCTGACTCGTACTACTAAGCCAGTATGAAGGTAATTAACTTAATTATCGTGTGACGCGCATACCTCACGGAAGAATTATGAAGTTTAACGTGGAGTCTTGTGAATATATTACACGCAGGCATCATGCAAATTATTTCTACAGAGCTCTCCATAGCTTCTACTCAAAGAATTATTTGATACATTATACGTGGACGTTAATGCGATAATTAAAACTTGTCGACAATCATTATCGTCAATAACTGACATTATTACGGTCATCTTTTTAATCGTTATAGGTATTAAATTATGGAATTTTCCTATATTTTAACATTGTCATTATTGCCAATATTAATGTCGGTACATCATGTTTTTTTCAGCATCAGCACATACAGTATAATTGTATGTTCATTAAAAAAAAAAAAAGATATTTATTTATTTACGAGCTTTTATATGTAATATTGTATAAAATAAAAAATATATAAATTATATGAAATATTTATATAAAATAAAGTATAATTGAAGGGATAGGCGGAATAAAGGCCTAATTCTTGATATTAATAAAAAATAAAATAACTTGCCACTTTTTTTATTATATACAAATCACAATATCAAATGAATTTATGTAATGTCTTCAAGAAGTTACATATTACAATACTTTTCTATTACGATCAATAATACATGAAAAAGTTAATTACCGGAAAAAGGGCCTAAATAGAATTGTGCCTTTATTCCCCTCAATTTAATCTTTTTTAAATGATCATACCATCTGCAATGTCATTTGCAAAAAATATATACTTTCACATCTTTTCAATATTTCCTGTACGAAAATAAGGTTTAAGAGATTGAAAAATGCGAGCAAATAAACTTTTTTTTTCAATCTATATATAGTTCTTGTTAAACCTGACATTTTCAGTTACATATTCTCCAATATTACTTTCACGAGATTTACGAGATAGCACGAGAGACTTTGGGACGAACACTACATTTTATCCGCTGACGAAACTGCAGACAAAACCGCCGATGGTGAAGTTGCAGGCAATACGATACCCTGTAATAATAACAAACGATCGTGGTACTCGTCCTTTTTTGCGTCGATTGATCGTGATGTCACGAATGAAAAAGTATACCACCGCAGAAAGAGTGAGAAAGAGAGAGATTATCCTTTATCGCGGAATTCCGAAAGGAATCGATCGTAATCGCACCGGCAATCGACTCGACTGACTACAAAACTTGCCGCAGGTGCAAGTGTCGCACTGTAGGGCAAGGCGTTGATCGGACGTTAAGTTATTAACTATTATTATTCATCAACGTGAGAGTTGCCTTTGCAGACACAGCGTGGGGACTTGTATTCGGAGGTACAAAGAGATAGAGAGAGAAAAAAAACGGATGGAGAACAACAGATAGACGTATATTTGCATATGTAAATGTACGATGTTCGCTGTAAGATTTGCGACCGATCATTTGTCAGCTATAAAAACAAAATCGAGTACAGAAATGCGAATGCGTAAGATTTATTTATTACAGTTGTATAAGCTTGGATATAAAAAAATTGTATCGTAACATAAAGAGTCTCTCAATTTAATAGAATATAAAATAAAATATTATAAAACTCTTTGTATTGGGTCATCTAAAAACCGCGGATACTTTTTAGATGACCCAATATATAGGGTGATACGAAATTCCGCAATTTTGCTAAAATTATTTGTTTTAGCATAAAGTGCTGTTATCATGTTCTGTATTTCGAATACGGGGATTTCGGATCATCCTGTATAAGGGATATAGCTACAATGAGTATTGTATTATAGCAAAAAATCTGTACATAACTACGTACGCTGCACCACTTACATAATAAAGACTTCAATCAATTTAAAATAATACTCTACACGCGCTCTCTCTCTCTCTCTCTCTCTCTGTTTCTTTCTCTTTCTCTTTCTCTTGAAGACTGAGATGAGCAGCAATTAATGAACATTGTCTCGTACATTCCAAATGAACCAAACCCACGAAAACAAATTTTACGAAATTAACGCGTATGAGTGAGGAAGTCGTGCTGTCCCTTTCTGCTCACAAAGTAGCGGTATCTTTGCGCTGCGATCGTAAATAAGGTGCAACACGAAATTATATTTACGAGCTTCGGATCGCATCTAATTATAACGTTCGCCTGAAAATAAACTCCCGTCCGTTCTTTCTGCGGGACGTTTGCGAGGGCGAAACATTTGACGGGGGCGTTGACACCCACACCGAGTGGACAATGAAATACACCCAGGAGACCGTCGACGGTCCACGCCCAAGCAGAGATACGTCTCGTTGCCTTCGTCATTCTCGTAACTGCGGGGCACACATCGCACTCCCAATTAAAGAGAATCGCGCGCCGGACTCGACGTTCGATCGCGATTATACGCGTATGCAAATGAACGTGAAACTTTTTGTTCGGCGCAAGTAACGTAAAAATGTCTTTACCTGTCTGAATATTAAATATCGAGTCCAAAGATATTTGATACTGATTACAATTAATGGTTAAATTATAAATCTGTAAAAAAATATTAGCAGAGAAAAGCTCCTAAAAAATATGAGTGGGGATAATACATTATACAGTGTTTATATGATTCTCAAAATTGATATCGATATATTTATATATATAAATACCAACATGATGTGATTAAAAAAACTCATGATGTGTGTTAAATCAACCTCGTATTAGTCATGTTTTATATCAACATCAACTAAACGTGAACTAATATGAAGTATTTATATCAACATAAGAGTTAAGATAAGAATTATATTTAATCCTTAAGGATATTAAGGAACATAAGGGTTCTAAGCAAATATATGTCTCTTTATTAATAAAAAAGTAAAACAATAGAAAAAGTATTGAAACAGCATTGGAAAAAGAAGGTTGAGTGTGTCACACATAGAGTGGCATCAATAAATCAACACAGATGGTTTTAAATCCGTACTCATATTTCTTAGAGTGTAATAACTACTTCTTCCTCAACTTTAGACGTACGTAACATTCCAAAACGTGTAATATCAGCAGTAATAAATAACAAACGTAATGTTTCACGCATATTTCGGCATGATATTTATTATTGGCTGACACGAGTGGAATGGAAATGATTCTTTTATTAGGTATGCCAAAACATACAATACTAATGAAGTCATAGTTACACATCCATTTGCATGGAATGTAAATAATCCTCGGCGCCAAGATGAAATTTACGGACGATTTAACTTGGCTTCTTCAGAGTAAACGAGAAGCGTCGGTAGAGATACAGATATTGCAATCTCGGCTATTTCGACGTGACATTAATTTGGAGAATTTGACATTTGCCGTGAATTACAACTGGAAATGCGGATATTATTTAAAGCTGTCGAGTTGGTTATTCTCGCGAAATAGAGAAAGAAAATTTGAAAAAGTAGAATTTGAGAGAGAGATACGCTCGGTGAAGTATTTCCAATAATGTTACGAGCAAAATAAAAGTCTCGCAAAAAAAAACCTGAAACGACTTCTGTCTGCCCGTTAAGTTCAAAATGTCACGTTTCGTAAAAATATTTTATCAAGCATTTATCTTCCTGCACTGTCGAGATATTTTTTTGCTCGGTAACGACGTCTGTCACTGATAAGACATCAATTACGCCTCGGCAATTGTTTCGATCAATTAGCGCATCCCACGACAATGTCTATCCCGTGGATTCCATAGAAAGCCGCGTCAATTAAGGCCGTTTCTTCGTCGAAAAGTCAATTTCCGCGAATTTATCTCGTTTCCAACATCTATCTTTGATACAGAACCGTGATTCTCGATGCTCAATTAAGTGACGAACCATTCTCGATTGCCAAATCGAGATAAAAAAATCGAACAGCTGTCTTGTAATAAATGTATTGCACGTTAAACGTCTAAAACAAGATTCATTGACCCAAAAACACTATCGATACGTTACGTACAAATTAGATTATTAAGTATTAAGTTATGCTCTTAGAGATCAATAGGAGGACCAATCTATCATAGCTAAGACAAGCAAAGACAAGCTTTTAAAAATTGAATCCGTTATATGTCAGTTTGAACTCTCTAATGATCACTCAATATCGGTAGCGTTCTTAATGGATTAATCTAAACTCTATTTGTAAAGAGTAACAAAGACATGTTTAAAGTAATCCTCACGATACTTCTCTTCTACTGATAGATCTCACAGACGGTTTTCATAGACGGTTTGCATCGCTTTCTATCGCCAGAATACTTCAGATTCCTTTTAAATCAACCCATCACCACTGTAGGCGTCGTATTGCTGCCATGCGGACCAATAATTTAAGTTTTAATGCTGAATTAATACGTGGTATTTATTCGGACTGCGTTGTGATTTACGATCGCCCGAAGTGACGTACAATTCAAGGAAACACTGCCGAATATCGCATGGGAGTGTCTTTTCAGAGGCGGGAGCATAACTTTGAAAAAGTCCAAGAAACTGGGTCAGCTCGTAACTCAAGAGATGTGTGTATCTCAAAAGGTAAAAGAAAAAAAACTGTTATAAGCGATATGAAAACGATATCGAATGGTGTCGTTATATATTCTGTCAACATATAAAAGAATCGAGAGGAGTAGATATATGTGTAATAATAATATTGGCTAAAAATATATTTTCAAATTTATAAATATAGTAGAACATCATGTTTTCTTATCTTATATTATATTTGTTTTCAAAAAATAGAAGAAACGAGACTTACAATTAATTTAATAATCTAAAAATTATTAAATTGATTTCAAACTGATAAAGGAAAATATTTGTATATTTATATATTATAATTACGGATAATTACGAAAATACAATATTCTAAATATTGATTAATCCTGGAACGCTATCAATACGTAAATTTTTAAGCAACCTGATAATGATAAAATTTGAAATAAGAGTGTCCCAGACACAACATGACAGTTCATAAAATACAAATTATGTGATTAATTCAATTCTCACGTTTAGCCACTTTCGTAATCGGGATTACATCTATATCGTAGAGAAAGTATATTTGCATCATGATGATATCCGCCGTCGCGCCGAACATGAAAGCACGATGATCGATTGCGGACGTGCTTGCGACGCTATAATAAATTTCGTGCGGATGTAAAAAGCAGTTTAGCCTTTCTTTTTACGGGACGGGACATGTGTTAGGACGTGTATGGAAGAGCGCAACGCGAGCGCGATATCACGTACCGTACTGCATATTAATCGCCGCGAATACGTGCGAGTTGTTTAGCGTGGCCTCACGCTCGGCCCTCCTTGCTGTGGTATGTAACGCAAGGTAAGTAAAGCACTGGTGTGCCGTAAGATAGCCGGTATGTTGAGTACACCATAGGTCTCTTGAGGTGAATTACGTAAGCCGACGAGGGAGCGAAGTGCAACGACGATGGAGCAGCGGGACTCTTATAGTGGCCACACATCGATGATATCGTAATAAATGCGTGGATTTTTTCGTAAAAATCTAACTATGCTTATGAACGTGAGGCTTTAAAAAAAAAAATGATACTTCGTGTTTATTAATCCTTCAGAGCTGACGCCAAAATCTAATATGTATATAATTACTGACGATGGATTTGTAAGTTTCGTTCAATTTATGTTAATTAAAAACAATAACAATTTTGTTGAAGTATTATACAGATAGATATAGATCTAAAAGTAATTTCGTTAAACCTTCAAAATAATTATGTAGGAATCAAGCATGATGAGCAATGTTACAAAAAGTTTTGACATTCTAGTAATCAATTTAAGCGTTTTATATAATTATTTTGAGAATTCAATAAAATTATTTTACAGATTTGTATGTAGTTAAATTTTTAGTTAGATATTTCAACAAAACTGTCCTTTCTAGAATCCACCGTCCAGAGAGTTGAGTGGTTCTTTTCATATCATTTTCCAGGATTGCCACAGAAAATAAATTTTAAAATTCCCTGACTTTTCCAAATGAAAATAGAAAATTTTCCACGAATAATATAAAATGTAACTTTTAACATTTAGACTCAAGGATTGTAGGAAAGCTAGTTTACTACAATGTAACTTTTAACATTTAAAGAGACTCAAGGATTGTAGGAAAGCTAGTTTATTACAATTATTATTACAAATAACACAAAAAAAAACATAGTGCAATTTTGGGTACAAATTCAAACCACAGCATAATTAGTTTTGAAAAATAAAGAATGCAGTTATGAAAAAAAGGGATCAAATAAAAATACTGAATAAAATATAAATTTTAATTATTTTATTAAAATCATTTAAAGTGCAACAAGTTTTGAACATACTTGACTATAACTGTCAGATATAATATTTAAAAAATTATAACAATTATTTGGAATAGGAGCAATTTCAAGGAATCGTAAGCAAATTTCGAAATTCCAGACTTTTTTTTACATTTTCCTCTGATTTTTCTCTGAGTTTTCCAGATCTATGGCAATCCTGCCTTCTTTTGCGCAAAAAGGACGATTTTCTCAACTCATGGCTTCTTACTTCGACGTCACATTGAATCGTAACTAAATTTTCTCGACGAATATTCAAGTTTTGCCAAAATAGTTCTGTACGGAGTGTCTCAGGTCTATCGATGTAAACATTTCGTGATGTAAATGAAGGTTCAAGATCGGACAGCCACTTTTAGCGTTAAATGTGCCGAGAGAATTGGGCCATCTTTAGCTCGCACGCTCAAGTCCTGATTGTCTATTTCTTGATGCAATGTTTGATAAACAAGTTATGTCCCATAAAGTATCGGGGTGTCGATACTGTATAGCCTGTTGCGGCTACCAGCGTTATCTCCCTTCCATCTACCATCCTTTCTCGCATTCTTTAACGCAATGTTTCTTCGCAATTGTATCCACGATAATTCCCTACCTGCCTGTCAGTTCTCTACTTACATTCCTCATATTAATTGAGACGGTCGTTAGAAAAAGGCTACATAAACTTATTTAAAGACTATTAACCGTTAATGAAGTCGTAATTACTGTCGAGTATTTCAGAAAGGAATAAAAACTTTAAGTACATTTCTTTGAGAACAAACATTTTCTTTTTTTTTTTAGCGCCTCTCTCCAATCACAGTTTTAACAAACCACAGAAGTAATCAAATATGATTAATGAAACAGTAGATATTTCAAAGTCTTCCATAAAATGAAACACAATCTTTTAATGCAGTTACTTAAATAAAAGAATTTAAATCATACGTGTCCTTTTTCATTTTATCCCGTCGCTATTGTTTGCCGCTATTATAAATCGAAAGCCACGTCTTCGCGCATAATTTGATATCCTTGAATTAATCCATAATCCCTCTTGTTTCATTACAAGGCACCGCTGTGGCACGGCGGGATGCCTTTTTCACGTCTTCTTCGACGAGCGTTGAAAGATTCATCGTCTTACGCAAACGTGAGAAACGTTACTGGCCGCGGCGCGGCTCGAACGTTGAAAACCGTAATCTCTTCGCGGCCAAGGCGCGAGCACGGAGCACGCTTATCGAGGATAAAGGTGGAAAAGTATCCGTAGTTGGGCTCCGTCCTGCTGCCAGCTCCGTCCAGGGGAACGTTGATGAACGGCCAATCGCAATTTGCCGCGGCGTTGAAAAGTCGCGGAGTATAATTACAAAATGCACGCGCGTCTCAGTGCGGGTATACACATTCGCCCGGATATCTTCGGGAGAAGACCGATTATTACTTAATTACTTAAGAAATGCCTTGGGAAACCGCGAGCAGCGAAATGCTCGAGAATCGCTGGAAAAAACGTCTGATTGGATTAATTGGATTTCTAGTTGAAAATGGATGAATCAAAATTTTTAGTCTACCAGATTATTTTAATCAGAACTTTAAATCTACTAGAATTCTAGTTGAAAAAAACTAAAATTTTGACTAATATAACCAAAGTCACTTGGTTCGTTCATTTTCGATCAGACATTTTTCTCAGTGTACGATTTAAATATAAAATAAAAATCGATCGTTGCGAATAACAAGTCGACATCAATTTTTCTAATATATAATAGATCAATATTTTTAATTAAAGAATTATATTAAAAAATTTTTAATTAGACAAAGATAATGAATTATTTTGAAGTCACTCAACTTCTTGCCGTGCTATTATATGTGTATCTATTTAGTTTTTCATATATTTTCTCTTTTTCTCTCTATTTCCTGTTCATTTTATTCATTTCTTTTCATTTGCTTTCCTCTTTATTAAATGTTACCATAAATAATATTATTTGATATTTTGAAGTTTAGTTGCCCTTTGCCCTTCCGTTTGCAATAATATTATTTTATCGTACTAACAATAAGCAAAAAAGGCAATTACTAGATTTAATAAAGAAAGAAAAGAAACGGAAAGTAAAGAGAGAGAAAAAATAAAGTAAGAAATTATAAATGTACAAAAACCTAGACACACATAAAATAGCACAGCAAGGAATTGAGCGGCATCACCAAATGATTCATTATGATTAACTAGAAAATTGCTAACTGAACCACAGTTAAGAGACAGGAAGAGATAAAGTGAAGGAGGAAATCGGAGGTACATGAGGCTGGTTAGCAAATGTTTCGAGTAACGTCGCCGAACACAGATGGTTTGCGAGGGTCAGAGAGTTAACCCAGTCGGCATGCACGCATCTACGTAAGCTTGGACGGGGTTGAGGTCAGATTGGATGAATATCATCGCTTTTACAGTTGCTCCAAGGCATTGCACGTATGTAAAATCGTTAGCAGTGATTACGAGCACAGCGCGTAATTAGCAAATGACATCTTGTCAGTAAATTAAAATCGTAGTCTCACAACAGATTTAATCACGGTACTTCGATCTTCGTACCATTCACTAAAAAAAAAAAAAAAAAAAAAATCAACGTATCTGCGTTATGTTGCGTTATTTCGTGTACCTGACGTATAAAAATATAAATAAAAAACGATTAACTAATCGCTAACCGTACGAGGTAATCTTAATAAAATTGATGATATAATATCTGGCCTTTGCTTTTTAGTAGACTCTCGGTCGAATCTCTCTCGACAATGATTATAATACTTTAAGATCAAATTAAATACATTTTATGTAAAAGCTCTATATCGCGTTTCGTCGCGTGCGACTCGGCCATACGTTTACGCCGGATCGAGAAAGGCGAATTGAAAAATCCATTCGTGTTTGAACCGGCTCGTAGTAATCATAGCCTTTAAAATTCACCGCGGCTCTCCGCATGGTTAATTCAACTAGATTTTTCGCGGGTCGAAGACACCGCGAATATAACGGTACTTAATAGTATAGAGACCCGATCGTTTCTCCCTCCCAGGTTAATGGATCTGCATCCTCGCGTGGGCGTAAGTCGTTTTCTGACACAAGCCGCAAGCGTTTGCGGAATTTCCGCAGACACGTAATTCCGTCCTGTAGCTGTTGAATTTTAGAAATACAGTTACTTTTCTATCGTCGCAAATTTCATATCGAATTCATATAAATCTAAACAGCGTTTCCTTTAACTCTTTGCGTCATGCATTTTTCTATCAATCCAATTTCAACGAAACTTGATCTTCGAGAGATTAGGGAGATTAAGATGTGATATTATACTTTATAGTGTTAAAAAAAAATTCAAAAATTGAAGTATTACAAGAAAAGAATAAAAAATTTTAAATTTTATAAAAACAAAAATATATAAAAATTATAAAAAAAGATGACATGAGTATGTCGCTATACTGCAAAGGATTAAAGATAATTCATACAGAGGCTATCTATGTTCGTTATCAGCAAGATATGATTAATAGTTAATTAAAATGCATATTAAATGTTAGAAATCCACCCAGATGCAAGTTAAATTGCTATTATCGCAATAGCCGGTTTTGCAAGAGCATGTAGAACTAATAGTGTGACATATAAATTACAAATGAAAACACTTATTTCCTCTTTGACACTCAATCGTATATTAGGTTGAAATATTATTCGCAGAATTATATTCGTTCGAATATAAAGATAGAAAATGGATCATGACACTTGTTCGAAATGATCATACATCATCTTCATCGTTGAGTTTTTACAGCCGGCGTTGCAAATCAATTTTCTAGTTGATGGATCTCCGTTATAGCGTGGGCGTGTTAATCGTTTGCCGGCAAAGTGCGAGACGATAATATTGGCACATTTTGCACGATAGCATAATCCCGTTGCAATTGTTCGGTACGTTATACGACCTAATGTACTGTGTATAATCGCGTCATACATTTGCATTTCTTCCAAATTATTTTTTTCGAAGATGTTCTTATTCCATTTTGTTTTTCAGAACTTTGCATCGTTATGACACTTGGAGTATATTTAATCATATTATAACTTCTGATTACTTGACTATGAATATTACTTTTCTATGACTATGAATTTATACTCTAACGACTAATTATATATACTTTATTTCTGGACTGTTTATTTCAACAATTAACTGTACTTCATTTTATTACAATAGTCTTTTTTACCAAAATTATTACTAAATATATAAATCTAGAATTAATTTTTACATTAAGTTGGTATGCAAAAGGAAGGGTTTATTTTTTTATTTTAATTATATACAAAACGATTTTGTCAAAAAAACGACAATTTTGCTAGATACAGATCTGAAAATAATTTTGTTGGAAAAATCGGTTGCTAGAGTATCAAAATTTTTTGCAACATTTCTCATATTTTTAATTTTTAACTAATTTATTTTGATGGACTAAAAATAATTTTCAGATTTGTATCTAGAAAAATTTTTAATCTTTCAGCAAAATCATTCTTTTCGTGTATCTTTAATCAAACTTTATATACACACGTTTAGTTACTTAGTGTCGATTTACATTGGTATCATTGTTACATTTATAATTTAATTCGCGTTAAAGTCTAAACATTTTAATTTTTCAGAATACACAGAAATCGATTGCGTTTTTTATAACAAGTTTTTTAATAACAAGTAAGAATTATCGTATTCACACAGTAGAAATCGATGACAGGAAAAAAGTGGTTCTGACACGGTGATGACTATATCATTAAAATTTATTCGGCAACCCGTTTATGGTTCTCCAATCTGAATCGCATCTATGGCGAATCGTAACATATTCACATAACACAGCGATATAAATCATATTTCATATTATGGCTGTTTCACACTCTCACGATATAACGTGACACGTGCGTGAATCAAGGTGATATGAATTTAATACGCACGGAAGCACACGAAATGCATCAATTTTCTCTCAAATCACATCTAACACGAAGGGTTCCTCGAAATACATTTTGACAATTCCCGACATTGCTCTGCGCAGCAATTTATAGCAAAATACGTCACATCGAGGTGCCGCTGTTGATTAATTATCGCGCATTGCATATCGCCGCAGATGCGGTTTAAATTCACGCACGTCGAATTATACATTAACGCGAGCCGTGCGAGAAAGATTACGTGCATGTTTGGTCAAGCCTAAACAAATGTTTATTTCTCGTATAGAAGCGATTCCCGGTGTTGATTCAATTAATGTTAATCGTTATGATGATGCATGCTATTAACATGCGAACCACAAGCGTTACTTGTCGGAGACGGAAATGTGAAAATGTACGATATCGGGGTTCGATAAGCAACGCCCTGCTTACCATCGTGAATCCGAACACGCTACTTTCTCGCGTATTTCTCAAGAAATTCGAAAATCCTGTTGTTTAGCACTTACCACGACATTAACCTCCTGCTCCAACTCTGTCAATTAATCATAATGTATCCTTGTTGCGTTTTTCGTATTTTACATCCATCAATCGTTCGAATTGTCGAATTAATTGAATGGAAATTGTCCCGCAATTCATTGAATTGATGAAAAATGGATATCTCGAGGACCAACAGTCATAACGATAACAACATATAACGATCCATCCCACTTGTTACCGCATTTTATTTTTCACTTTGAGAGAAAGAAAAAGGAGAGAGAAAGACTTTCAAAATACACGCGTAATAATATTTCAGCATACAACGACGCTCGTTACCGTTGCGTGAAGAGATCGTTATTATCGAAAATAATTTCAGCTCTGTCAGGCACGCTTTCTCGGGAAACGGATAACATCGAGACTGCATTTTTTGCGAAAGAAAGAGAAGAAAGAGAGAGAGAGAGAGAGAGAGAGAGAGAGAGAGAGAGAGAGAGAGAGAAAGCATACATTTATTAAAGTACCCTGGGATGATATACCTTTAGATACACAAAGGTACAACAAAGGTACTGGCGCTTTATTTTATGAAATTTGTTCAAATCTACAGTTACAGAATAAAATATTTGAATTATACACAAAAGATAACAATAAAAATTTGTTGGCTAATTATATAAAAAAAGAAGAAAATAATAATATATGTAATACATACATGTAAAATATATAAAATAGAAAAAATGTATATATGTACAAGGATGCATAAAGAGGGAACTAAGAACACAAAAGAAAATTATTAGACCTCAAAAAAAAAAAGAAAATTATTTGTGCGTCCGACTTTAACAAGCACAGAAACAAGTTGATAGCAGACCATTCATGGCGAGAGGTCTGCAGTAATATTATAGGTCAATCCATATAACTTGTCTTTGAATTTCAGACAATAGACCATTTCGTAATGTGTAGTATTTAAAGTAATATTCATAAAGCTCCGTTTTACATTGTGGCAAAAAAAGAAGATTATCATCTGTTTTAATATTTTTATATAATTGTACAGATTTGAAAGTAAGACTCATAGAAAACATTCGATTGATGAGACGAATTTGATGAATGATACAGCTGACTCTCAACCAAATAATTTATGAATTAACATTAACTTTAAGCCATTGCAATCTGTAATAAAATGGCGTATAATGTGTTTATCTCTTCCAATATTAAAAATAAATCGTATACAGGCATTTAATTTTGTTCTCTGTATCTTAGGATTTGTTCTTCAGTTATATTTGGAAACGCAACACAATAATAATTCAATTATGGAAAAATTAATAAGACAAATAACCTTATTTTTAGAGAGGCAGTTAAGGAGTGCTTGGATATTTTAAGCTGATACAATTTTGGGGCGTATCTTTCCACCTCTGTGCTCTCGTCGAGAGAGAGAGAGAGAGAGAGAGAGAGAGAGGAGAGGAGAGGACGAATCCCTCGCGGGATTTCGCTCTTCTACCGTGTTACGTCCGCAGGAATGCTCGCATCCGATAACTCGTAACGTTGTAAATTTGTCTGGCGCACATGCCGCGGGCGCGAACATCCGCGAGCCCCTCGAATCTCGGCTCATCCCGAGCACTATCAGAAACGACCGGGCGACCGTTAATCACTTGGCGATTATTAGGCCAGGCGTCGCGAGGAATGCATGGGATACTCCGTAAATCAGGCGAAGAGAGGCAAGGCGACGACGCTGCGGCGCGCATCGTTATTATTAATTGCATCTTGCCGCCGTTGGCGTTAAATAATGAGCAGCGAACTAAACACCGAACACGGACGCCTCCCTTCTAATCCTAATCCGTCTGAAATGCTAACCATCAATCGTGTCGCGGTAAAACCTTCGGGTATCCATGTTGTTGCGAAGCCGCGGCGATGACGATCGAATAGTGTGTCGCGAATAAATCGTCGACGTCGCGACGATAAATCATTGTTTCGCGTATCAATATATTATTGCGAGCGCTGATAAACTGCCTTCGCTTTAAGGTACGTCTCTTCGATTATTGGACACGGAAAGAATGCTAAAGTATCTAAGAATTTAGCTAGATTTGAAAATAATTTTGTTTGGATTATCAAATTAATTATGTAGGATGTTTAAACTAATTGCATGTTCAAACTTTTTTCATCGTTGTCATCAATGTTTAAATGTTCTACATAATTATTTTGATGGTCCAAAAAATTTCAGATCTGTATTTAGCAAAATTTTTAGATCATCAGTAATATTGATCTCTTTGTTGAAAATGCGAGTCGTTTAGAATATGTTTCTTAGATTATTTACTTCTTATTTCATTATTCTTCCGTTTACAATGGGGTTTTTTTTTAGCATAAGCAAAATTTCACTCTTAAATTTCTCTTCCTTATTTTTCAATTTTTATTAAATAAAGGTTTCAACATTTGAGTTAAAAAAACTATTTAGTAATGTAATAAAGAGGTTAAAAAGTAATCTACAATTTTTTAATATTTTTTAAATGTTTAAAAAAGTAAAAAAATGTTTTAGACTGGACAAAAAAGACTCAGATTGCAGATAAAGGGAGTGAAAATATAATTCTAGAGAGTTAAAAACAAATGTAATAAAGAGACATTACAAAATACACTCCTCTATTACGTTTATTTAATAACGTAGAAACTAATCATGTAATAATTTTAACAAATTAAAAAAATAAAACTTTAACATCTTTAACTGGTTGGAAATTGACTGTCTCTTGCTAAAATTATAAGAATAATTCATATATCAGTTGTATTGTGTAATACAAAATATAAGAAAGAATAAACGCACTGGATCATTTCAACATTTTGAGTGACTCTTCGAACGCTGTAAATGGGCGTAACCACCGAAATCATCGTAATTTGCGGTCAGCACGGATATGCTTTGTACAGAGCTCAGCCGCAAAACTTGAACGCGTATTACTTTGCCGCAAACAAATTATTTTACTGTAACTGCTTCCAGAATGGGAACGTACAAATTTCACGAATGATCGTTTGCGATAAATTTGCCTGTATCATGAGAGTTGAGACACATAAGCAAAATACATTTGAAGCATCCAGAAAACCGGATCCCGAAAACTGACGCAAGATCTGCAATCCGGCGTGCTACTGACTAATATTCCATGTGAATATACGTTGACGATACGTTGCCGAGTTGTTAGCGCACATTCATAAATTACGTGTTTTTGGTGATCATGCAATTATTACTTAAAGCAGAAATTTCACTCGCAACGAGGCGAACGATTGCGATAATGATCAGAATCCGAGAATTCAAAAGAGAAACAGATAATTTATCGAAAAGAAATGATAAGAACATTTTTACAAGAAATGTTCGCGTTACGCACGAGTCGTGTCTGTAGAAACGTATAAACTTGGCGATTGAATGTATTAAATTTCGGGTGGTACATGAAAATATGACGCAATTATTTTGTTGTTGAAATTACGCTCTCTCTGCGTCATAATGAAGTCCAAGCGTCACTTAAAAGAGTAAATCTGCTTTAATAATTTAAGTGTATTTAATAATATTTACTGGCGATTGGGATAGTCGGTAAATACGCGACGTAATATCATAAAATTGCTATCCCATTAACGTCGCAAATAGCATGCACTTCAGCAACGGGGCAAAATTCGAGATAACAGATCGTGCGAAAGGTATGACGCAAACGATTATGTGAGAGAGCTGGAAATAGTGTACGTTTTATAATAACGAGCGTATCCATCGAGGATCTAATTAAAGATGTGGTTCCGGAAGAGATGCAACTGAAAGGAGTTTAGTTTCTTCAACAAATTGTATATTTCTTCTGCAAAATATTAAAGGATCCCCGCACTAATTACATGGAAAATTGGGTCGCGGTGCAATAAATTAGCTTTCACACATAACGCTTATGATAAATAAAAAATATCAGACACAAAGCTTATTAAACACTTAATAATGGATAGTTTTTGAGCTGTAGTGTATCAAAGGAATAAAACGTATCCAAAATATCATTCTATTGCTGAGAAAAATGATTACTCAATTTATCTTCTTTTTTTTAAATAACAGTTTTCTTTAACTTATACTTTCTTGATAATAATCTTAAAATATACTTATTATAAATTTTAGAAAAATTCATTAATATGTATTCAAAAGAATTAATTTTCTTTTGAAGGACATTATAAAATTGATCGAAGAAGTAACTTTATATAAATCAATAAAGCAAATCAAATTTATTTGAATTTAATGATCTTGATTGAAATAAAATTTAATTAAATTTACCAGAATTTAAAATATATTTTAAATAAATTAGATGCTTGTAACGTATTAAATTTCGGGAACGATAGATTTGCGAATATATGAACTCCATATATTATAATTATAAGGGGTCCTTTTACTATCCGCCCAAATTCAACTTTCTAAGTAAAAAAAAAATCATCACACATAGCAAAGACAAGTACGAGAAATTGTATCGAGCTATGACTATTGTTACGTTACGTATACGCACAATAATCTTCGTGATAATGCAAATTCAATTGCCTTTCGCGGCATTGGCTCAGCAAGAATCTGTTAGTTCAATTATATAAATCTAAGAAATGAATTAACGTCGGTGGCGAATCGTAACGAGCGGCGGCGGAATGTATTTTCCGAGAATAGGCGAGCGTGCTGCCGATTCGAATCTTGGATTCGTTGCAAAGGCGCTAATTGAGAGTAAAACTACATAAATGAATAACTGATCCTAATCGATCAAACGTTACCGCCGCATTGCTCGCGTTGTAAGCTTCAACGTTGAATATCCTACGAGAGCCTCGCTCGCTCTTACCTGACAGTATTTTTCCGTGTACTCATTTGCATAAGAACACGGGATAGTTTAAGGTACAAACTACTTCTCTTTAGATTCTTGTCCTCTATCTGGTAGGTTAAATGGAAATGCTAATATTTGGAAAATTAATTGACAACTCAAATTGTATGAGTTTAGAAAAGGCAATGTGTAACAGACGTTAAAAGACAAAACAAAAATATTAATATATGAACATATAGATATTTAAATTGTCTACATCATTCTTATTATGTCAAAATTGAAATAATCATATTAGCTATAATAATTAAAAATGTTCAAAATAAAAAAGATTTAATTATTTTATCTTCTTCTTAGAGTTTCAATAAATCAATGTCAATATAAATTAATTTAATATCTTCTTTTTTCTCTAACAAATTTGTTAATTAAAATTAAGTTAATTAATTATATACATCCTAAATATTATTTTTTCAGCCAATGTTAGCTTTTGTAAAGACACAACGTTAATTTCAATTCCAATAGAAATTATAAGATATCTCGCGCTTTCATGCAAAGCACGTTATCTCAAAGGCTTCATCTCTCATTTTTCAAAAGTCAGGAGTTTCGAAAGATAGTACGGTAAAAGCCAACGACGCGCGTCTACACGACTCAACGTGCGAGATCCCGTTTAGTGATAAAACGAAATGGCAAGTAGATGGTAGAGTGGTAATCCGGTTAATCGATCGCATAAAGATAATCGATAATGTCGGCGATCCATTCTAGGTGGTCCAACGAGCGGCGCGTAATCTGTGGTAAATGATGCGAGTAATGGCTGTCAACGGGTACACGCTTAGACACTCAGCACATCTTCATCCGTTATTAATTTGTAGGTGGCTGCTAATAAAGTAGCTAATGAAAGATCTATCAGACTCGATGGCTTTTATCGCTCTTCTAAGAAATGAAGGCGACGCGACGTCGGAAAAAGCACGAAAATACCTATTATTATCTATTATATAACATCAAAATTTTCGACATATTACAATTTATAATACAATTCGATAAAGCACAACTGTGTTGTGTATAGAATTTTATTTTCATTATGTTCGTGCGTGAGAAATCCTTGAATTTGTTATATAATCGTTATATTGTTAATAATGAAGCATATTATTATTGAATACGAATTTTTATGATATATTTAATATGATTAATAATTTCACATTCTCTATCTTGCACTTTTTTTTTAACTGATTTCATTCCGTTATTTTAATATCTTGAAAACTGGATTACTTGTCTCGAAAATAATAACGACAAATGTAATATATATATTAATAAGTAATTTATATATTTTGTAATAATACAATAATATACGCAATCAACAAAGAAAGACATATTTTGTCAAATGATCGCAATGTCTAATAATATCTTTGTGCGTGAATTTTATGACTTCTAATTAAAGCAAACTACATGCCGATTATTTATTGATCTTAAAACATAGTCCTAAATTAAAATTATAGTATGTAATATCATACATTAAATTAATAAACAATTCAATAATATTAATGAATATCTTTTAAAACAAAAAGAATTTATTATAAAAAATATAATCACAGTTTGAATCTCCCTTATTCCATGACGAACGTCACAATAATATACAACGCAAATAAAAAAAAATATTGGTCCATATGTAAGTCTTTTTTTTGCCATTTAATATTTTTAAAAAAGATTGACAAGAATCAAGTAAATTCACGTTGGATCATGCGTAATATAAACTCGAACGCTACACTCAAATTCATAATAATGTCAAATCATATTCAATATGAATTATTTTTATAATCATTCCATAGGTCGTTACTATTTGTATTCAATATGACGTTAATTTAACTAAAACGATAGAGTTAAATAATTTAACTCAAGGAAGCGTATTAAAGACTGAAATTGAATTTATTATTTATTGATTGCATTCTCTCTAAATCTGAATCAATGAATAGTCACTAATTACTCAGTGACATATTTGGCACTGATAATCAATAAAATTCAACTAAAAAAAGGAAGAATGTTTGAGCATTATATAACTGAAATACTGATATTTGCACGTTAATTTCAATCTTCCAATATCATATTCATTGAATTTAAGAACTAAAACAAGATAGATCACATAATAAAGATTAGTTAGATTAGAGATCTCACATTTAATTCACTGATTACCAGTGGCATACTTGGCACTGATATCAGTGATTACCACAGATTTAGAAAGTACGTTAATATGAACTTTATCATTATTTTGAAACTAAAATGAACTGATTTACATATTATAAAAATTAAAAATAATAAAATGTTAACTCAAAAGATTGGATTACTATTGTCTCTTTCATATTTAATAATGTTATAAACGTCACAAAACAGGACAAGGCAAAATTTCAAATTAAACAGGTGCAATGACACCGTTAAGGCTGGAACACAGACCTTTGCATAATCAATTCATAATGCATAAAACATAAAGAAATTCAACCAATCAGAGTCCTTCATTTTATGGAAAGGAAGGACTTTGATTGATTCGTCTTCTTATGCATTATGCGTTATGCAAGACTGTGCTCTCGCCCTTAATATCGATTCCTTGCAATCGCGTGTCTATTTTGCACAAGGATTTTCATATGCGATATACGTGCGCAACGCGTCGGAAACGCGGCTCGCGGCAGATCCTTTCCTACGATCGATCGTTAAAAGTTCGCGTCTGCGAGATTCCCACAGGCGGCAAAGTGCGCCCCAGGGCCGCCTGTATGCATCAACCGCTCTGCATCCATATGAGATTACGGCGGCCGCGGTCAATTTGCGTCTAGCAACAGTCACGGGATGCCCTTCGTTCTCTTCTGCCGAGCCGACGTCATAGCTGCCGCATAGAAATGTCGAGCGCGGTGAAGCGCGCGTAAAATAAGATGTAGCGTCACTGATAACAAGCGCCTGGGCTGCCGGCTGCTGCTGCTGTTGCGAGGCGAGCGCAAGCCGAGAAGCAGAGAGCGAGCGAACGAGGGTTGTCCATGTTCGCGAGATTGGCCACGACGGGGCAAGAAGGGAAGAGTAGAACCGATCTGATAGCGGATCCGCCGCCACGTTCTTACTTCGCGTTGCAAGATCCGCCTGGATTGTAAAGCTACCGTCTTGCGCATCTCTCGACCCGCCCCCGATCCTCTACCGCCGTGATACCCCTGCTATCTCTCGTCGAACAGCGCGTCGAGCTTGTAAATTTGTGCTCGCCTCCCTTGATAAAGGCGCAGAAAAGCCGCCGTGCTTCTTTCGCGCATCCGCAGCGGCGAGACGCAAGATTTAAAGCGATCCCACGAGCGAAAACGTGTCGGCAACGATGAGTTTTATATATGTACTTAGATGCGTCGCGATACAAGTCGCCACGGGAACAACAGATGTTATGTCCCCGAAGCTTGAATGGAAAAAATATTATAGAAAATATCGTGGGATAAGCTAATCTCATTTTGTTCACAAACAGTAAAAAATAAACTACGAGAAATATTGATAGTAATTTAGATGTTTTAAATAAAATGTAATTTTTGATAATAGTCTTATGATTGACGTAATCATTAGCGAATATTTACTATTTTTCAATAATAATACATTGATTCTCACTTTTAGAGAGTTTGAAACTTTAAAATATACATATAGTTATTACTACTAATTAAGAATTTTTTATCAAGTTGCACTCGTCAATCTGAAAATTAGCACTTAAGTATCTCTTCATAAAAACGATATTAAAATATAAGCAAGAAATAGATGGAATAATAAAAATAAAAAAATAATCGGAATCAACCGGAGTTCATACACAAATTTATTTAAAGTTACGATACGTAAATATATATAATTATAACAGTAGTGTACATTAATTCATATTAAAGTCGTTGTACACTGATTTAATCTGTGTAAAAATACAATGCAAATATTTCGAATTATAAAATACAGATTTTACTTAACAACACAATAAAATGTATTGAGGATTACATGTTTCAATCCATTTTTGTATTTACATTAAACACACATTTTTACGTTATTTGGTACGAAGTGCGCACTGAATGCATCCAATCGAATTCGTTACAAATGCAAAGACTGGCGGATAAATTAACTGAATCTACTCACAGACTTGAGAATTCAGGATCTCTCGTCTTCAATCCTACCACTTAACGTGCACTTTAACATCAACGATACTTCACTGTTCTCGTAATTATTCCGGTTGTCTATGTATACCTACTTTAAGCAGCCCTACGATTCTCTATACTTTTCTACAAAGAGAATTAATTAAATAGAGTTAACGTTAAATAATATCGGTGCAATCTAGTCTTAAATAGGCCATCGACATCGATTGATTGAATTTAGTTCAGCGAAAGTCGCACAATGTCACAAAAGGAACCTCTGCTGCAACACAATCATCGAGTTAGCTGCGAAATGAGGGAAACGTTCGAAAAGACGTTCAATCGAGCGAAAAGATCGCTGCATTTCGAATCATGCAATCGGTCAAGATGCGTGAAAACGATTCTCTTCTTTCCATCAGCAGCTCGCGGATTCCGTACTTTCTTTCTCTTCCCCTCTGATTCGATCGCGTCGATATTCGCCAGTCGTCGCACGTTTCTTCCATTACCGGCACGTCGTAAATAAGATGCGACGACACTGAGAAATTATCGTTTGCCATCTCAATGCTGATCAATGTCCGCTTCTTCGCTGCCGGCGCGGGGTTGTGGAAAGCCGCGTACGTCGCCGATATACAACGTCGAGATCCGCAAACAGTTTGATAGCGAACACGAGGCGAGCCGTTCGCTGAACAAATTGTGAATCATTGTAACGTTCATCATCTGTCGTATCAAAGTTTTCCATGATTATCCAAGTCGTAAGACTTTCTTATATTGAATCGCACAAAAATGCAAGTTATCGAAAATATTAGAAGAAAGTATATTTCTACTCGGTTGTTTAGTCTTTAGGAAGTTTGATTAATTACTGGATTGTAATTTTGTATCGGAAGGATCCCACATGAGTTATGTAGAAAATTGGATCCAGATGAAATAAGTTAGTTTTCATATAACACGTAGCTTATAATGTGAAGAACAAAAGATGTCATAAACACAAAGCTCATCTATGGATGATTCTTAAGTTATAATATAAACGGAGATCATGATATTAAATGTATAAAACTTGGACTACTTACAGAATATCTTTGATAAACTATAACTGAAGAACTATTCATTATTTGAACCATAATGTATATAACATTTTTTGTTCATCACATTATAAGCTAGCTATACATCGACACTGATATAGTTTAACTTTAATTTTTTTTATCTTCTTTTAGTTCTAAGAATTAAAATTACATAAAGAGTAAATTAAACCGAAATTGAGTTAAAATACATTGGTACACAGAGAAAAATATTTGGTTGAATTAGGAATTGGAATTCTAGTGGAAAATGAATGATCCAGAATTCTAGTTCAGTCTATTAAATTTCTGATTATTTTTTACTAGAATTCTAGTCACGGAAAAAAATGTTTGGTTGAATTGGAATTCTGGTCGAAAATAAATCCAGAATTTTTGTTAAATCTACTAGATTTCTGATTAAAATTTCTGCTAAATGTTATTTCAACTAGAATTTTAATAGATTTAACCTAGTAAATTCAATCAAAAATTTTTTCCATAGATTTAACTTAAGAATTGTTTTTGAAACCTAAGAACTTTGAATCGTTCATTTCCCACTGGAATTTCAGTTAATTCTACCAAACATTTTTTTTCTTTGTATAAATGGTTTCAAATTTAGGCGCAAACAAATAACTGATTAATCTCATCGAAAAATAACGACAAAAATGGTACTTTAAAAGATGTTAAGGCTGTTCAATTTGTCTACAAATAATGATATACTGATTTTGATTTCTTCGAAGTCCGTCTCCACGTTGAGAGCAGCCTTGCTCGCTTGTGCTTTTTCCGTATACGTGTTTACGAAGAACTTTCGCTTGCCGATAATTTAATTAACGAACGGTCGATATATTCCCCGAACGCGGCAGGAAATTCGAGATTGCAGAAATAGCTTATATCAGCCAGGTGGCGAGACACGATTCGTGAATCCTATACGAGTATCTCCGGGAGGAAGAAACCTAAAGGGCAGGAGGGAAGCCGCTACGATGGAGGTCGAAGGGTTGAGCCGGTGCGATGCGACCAGCGCTTTGAAACCGAAGAGAATATCCGGGGTCCGATGTGTACCGCAAGAAACTCGCATTACACACATACGAAGGGAAGGAAGAAGGAAGGAAGGGAATCGCAAGAAATTTTAATCGCGGCGGTGTAACCGCCCGATAATGAATACTGCGCAACTGGTTATGAATGGTTAAGCGTATCCCTGGTGTGATTTTTACGTAACTCCCGTGTAGACGCGTACTCGTGTACTTTATGATTATTAAGGGGCGTAGTTGCTTACCACTCGCGGATAATGCCTCTCGGACTCGCCCCTCGCAAGATTTCTACGAAACGAGTGCCTCGTGAAACCTCAGAAAAATCCATCTGCGTGTGAATAACGCGAATCTCGCTTGTTAGCACAGGTTTAACATTTGCTTTATACTTCTGATTCTTTCAGACATTTTGATGGAGATTAATGAAGAATTATATAAAAAAAAAATTTCGGTGAAATGAATTAGATTTCATTAAATAGTGCAGCTTATAATATAGTAAGCTAAAGATATCATACATACAAAACTTGATAGTTTTTGAGCTATAAAGATGTTTTTTGTAGCTACAATATCAAAGATGTGTGTGAGCACAAATTTTACATCTTTAGTATATCACAGCTCAAAAACTGTCTATTATTGAGCCATGTGTCTATAATATCTTTTGTTTATTAGTTATAAATTATTATAAGTTTTCATATATAATATAGCTTATAGCGTGATGAACAAAAAATATTATATACGTGGTTTAAATAATGAACAGTTTTTGAGTTATAGTTTATCAAAGGTACTCTGTAAGTAGCCCAAGTTTTATACATTTAATATTATGACCTCCGTTTATATTATAACTGAAAAATCATTCATAGTTGAGCTTTGTGTTTATGACATCTTTTGTACTCCGTATTATAAGCTACGTGTTATATACGAAAACTAACTTATTTCGTCTGGATCCAATTTTCTACATAACTCGTGCGGGGTCCTTCCGATGCAAAATTACAATCCAGTAATTAACCAAACCCTCTTAAAGACTAAAAAACCGAGTAAACTGAAATAATCATTTATTCTTTCGTTATCTATAATCAATTTTCGAATTCGCCAAACGGAAATTGCCCATACGCTTTCACTTTGCAAAGATCGATCGCAAACATACCGGCGCCTCGCATTCCATCCACGGATATTCCTGCAGTTGTACGTTGCATATCGCGCATATAAATTCCGCTATGCGATTGATAGGAGTGCGAATATCCGCGCGGATTATTCGCGAGGAAGGCATGGAGAGGTTGCTGATCTATCGGCGCAGTGGCGTGGCAATATTTCGCCAGGATCCACATTCCGTGCCAGATGGGCTACCGCCGCTATTAAATAAAGCGAGAAACGTGGCAAATGATAAATAGAGTGATTACCGACGAGGGACGATACTACACCAGCCACCGCGTATGAAATTGTCCAATCATCATCAGTCGGTTTGTGTCTCCAGTAATTCTCTCTCTCTCTCTCTCTCTCTCTCTCTCTCTCTCTTCCTGATTTTCCTAAGTGCTCACACTCGCGTAATAATCCGTAGCTACGTCACGTGCATTTATCCGCTGCGGCGGAAAAAAATGCGGCTGTAACCAGACGAGGATCATACATTTCTGAGATGATTGCGGCAAACGAAATCGATGATTCGGCGGCATCGATGATTCTATAATAATTTAAGAGTAAATTAATAATTTGAGTCGGAATTGCTTAATTTCTAAGCTCATCGAAATTACTGTGCATCGCATACTGTAATCTTAATACTCGATCTACAATAATTTGCGACCAAACGATTGGCGGAAAGGCTATTTACACCTGGGCACATCTGAATGACCGCACTTGCTTTTCTCGTGCTGCGGCTCAGCATCACGCAACTTGCTCCTTAGCCTTCTTGCGGTTAGCGCAGCCATTCAAGCGCATCGCGCATTATTTGTCGCAATTGCAGAGTACTTAATCGATTTATGAGCACTTACGCGTGCTTGATCGGTGATAGTTTTTATAATGCATTCTACCTCATATTTCATTCCGTATTTATTTTTGCATAAAGCAATGTAGAATGATGGTAACACTATTATATTCTTAAGAATTTATTTCTAAGAATGTACGTTTGACTGCTGATGAGGACTCCAGAGACAGGTAAAACGTTGAAGAATATTGAATAAAGAAGACTGGTATATGAAATGGAATGAAGTAAATTTTCTGATTTAACAACTTCCCCACCTCCTCTCGCGCTGACTCTCATTAGCCTTGAATGTCTTTGTTATTGTTATTTTATACAGTAGGTATACTCTTGAGCTAGCTCATGAACGTGTACTGTGATATGAGAGCGCAATTGGGATATTAAAGCAAAAACGTGGTTTAATGGCTCACGATAACAGCCACCGTGGGAGGGCTTGACGCTTGTTAAACACTCGATTGAATGTATCCACGCGAGTTTTGAAACGTAAACCGGAACGATTTACATCGCGCCGGCATAATGAAGGAGGTCGCATGCGAGAGATCGTATTTATACACCCCGGGCACTATACGTCGCGCGTGCCAGCACTGCCAGCACGAAATGCAAGACGCCGTTGATGGAGATAGGCCGCATGCAAAACACCGTGTGGGATTTCACGGGATTTCTCGCACGGGTTCGTCTTACTCGTTCAAACTCTACTCTGGACAGCCGTGAGCCTCGTTACGAACGAAAACGAGGAAGCAATAATTACAGTTGGACGACGGTTCCTGTTCGGTTTTAGTTAAAGTTTCATTTTAATTAATTAAACCCTACACTTTCAGGAATGTTACACTTTCAGGAATGTGGTGATTCGAGAGATTGTAAGAAATCTAATTTAACACCTAATCTCCTGATAGAAATTTCATGCATTTTTTTGAACAATTACTGGACATTTATTAATTTTTGTTTAGTAACTGAGAAATAAAACTTCTTAGGATTTTAATCAAGATGTAACGCATTGCCTGCAGTTACTGTTCAGAAACATTGCGCAAAATCTGAATCCATTTACTGAACACATTGAAAAAAAAATCTTAATTTCAAAGAAATATCTCTACGCTCGTATTAAAAAAAAATATTTAAAAAAAAATACAATATCTTATTTCTTTGAAAGTACAATATCTTATTTTCAAAGAAATTTTCATTAATCCAAAGAAATAATTTTTTTAATACGAGTAGAGATATTTCTTTGAAATTAAGATTTGTTTTCAATGTATAAATAGGATAATAAATAAATTATTTATTTTATAGCTATATATATATATATATATATATATAATAATTTACTAATAATAATTTACTAATTCTAAACAATAACTGGATAGATGTAACGTAAATTACACGTATTTTTATTAGGAAAACTGCTTCAGAACTGCTGAATCAAGTTTTCGTTCATTTCTTATCCAATATCGTTACAACTAATGAGAATACAGTAACACATACAGTAATTGGATGAATTAAAGAAAACCGGATATACATTTCTAACAGGATCGTATGATTCCGTTTTCCTCTTTCGTTAAAATCGATCGTTCTAATAAAGCTGTAGTGATGTCCGAAGAAAAGTGAACGGAAAGAAAAATATTTTTTCTGTAGTTGAAAACGATATGTACAAGCGTTGCGTGTCATTGAAACTGTAAATTTACCTCGAGGACTTTACTCATGTTGGAATCCGATCGTTCGTACATACGTATATCGAATTTCTCGAGTTTAACTGCAAAATTGTACCGAATGTGGAAAAATGTATTTAGAAATTGAAAACATATATTTGTAACATAATAAAACGTAAGAATAAATTAGCTAAAATCGTAAAATCAAAACGTATATTACATTTCAGTTTAAGAAAGATATAATATTATGTTTCGCAAAATTAAAATAACCAAATATCAATAACCAAATAAACAAATGTATAATTAATACATAAATCGAAAACTCATTTCAAAGTTGAGATGCTTTTTATTAAAAAAAAAAAAGAATAATAAAAATGGAAAAATAAAAATGGAATTAAGAGAATATATGATTCAATATTTTTGTGCTATTTTGTTCAGATACGCAACGTACAAATAAATTGTCGTAAACACATCTGAGGTACGAAATATAAACGCAAACGTGGATAGAGGATTGTCATCTTCGGTAACATCGGTCACCAGGTCGCGGAATATTAACATTCTATGAGCGTGGCTATTGCTAGGAATGTCGATTACATAGTTCGTTAACTCCGACGCCATTAATATTAATATACTACACAATCTTAGGTATCGCCGGAAAACATCTTCATTACATGCATGCTTACGTCTCCGTGAGTCCGCGATTTAGCCGGGACTAGGCGCAATGGCAAAATCTTGTTAACGAAGAATCCTAAGATTCCGTTATTTCCATTTAAATTCCAGAAGCGCACCCTTAGTATGTGTATATGTATGCGCGGGAAGATTTAATTACGCGAAATAAACGGCCATCCCAACTCTCGATTGCAAATAATAATTAAGCACGTCTCAAAATGTTTTAAAATTAGATATTAACGCACCACTGATTAATAATCAGACGAAACGATAAATTGTATGAATAACGATCATTTGTATGAATTTCCGCGATTATTATAAAGCATAAAAATTTATTTATTTTAGTTAATGCAAAAATATTTATTTTATATGCGATATATGTATAAATTACTGTATAAATATAATACCATATGAATATATATAATAAATATCAAAATAAACAAATTTATTTTATTCTGCGGAAATAATCCTTTCAAAGGAATCGATTTTGATAATCATAGAATATATTCTCGCACGTATATCTGAGAAATAACAATAAAGTAAATAGTAGCCGGAAATATTAAAAAATTTAGAAACTGCACATATCATTTGCAAAATCGTCTTTGTGTTATTTTACGGGCCGATTTCATTTGTTTTTTTGTATGAACGGAGATCTGGCATAAAAAATTTTTTAAAACAAAAATAATTCGCTGCCGGGGATTGAATGTCTAGTAGACTTACCGCGATGCAGGTGCATCAGCGCCGTTAATCATAAGCCAGGGAGAGCAAAGAAGAAAAAGAGAAAGCGAAAGAACAACGGGATAAATGTACGTCGGTCCAAGATACGAACAGGAGGAGAGCCAGGATGATAAGAAAGAAAGATAGAAAAAGAGAGAGAGAGAGAGAGAGAGAGAGAGAGAGAGAGAGATCGTAAAAAGAGATGGAAAATCACGAGAGGGTAGAGTCAGCGTTTGCAATCGGATTGTGACGTGTACATCAAGCATCTGTTTCCATAATTACAATCTCCTTAAGATCCATATCGGTGCTAGAACGTGGTGGTAGAAAGGCACATTATCGCCATTGCAACGGACCCGGACAACGACGACGACGGCGACGAATCGACTGGGAAAATGATACCGCAACTGCGCGCGGCGAAGCGTAACGTAGCGCCGCAATTAATGACTATATTAAATTACAATTTTCAAGTCCCTTTCCTTCGAAACCTCCTCCCACCTCCCCCAAAGAAGGAACTCCGATCTCTTTGTAGTATCACTCGTAGGCGTCCGATTTCCTCATTCGTAATTGCGTTTAAGATGATCTCTGCATAAAACATCTTACGCAAACATATCTCATATTTCTTGCGAAAGATCAATTATATCAAATTCATCTCCAACCAAAAGTGATTTCTTTGTATTTCTGCAGAATCTAGAAAATCGCTGTCATCAATAAAAATTTATCTATGTTGTGTTTATACTTTCCTTTAATATAAAACGTAGATCTTTAGAAAGCCTAATTCTACTTCTATTTTGTGATAAAATTCATCAGAAATGTATCAGACAAGGTGCGCTTACAAAAGATGAGTTTACTCATAATGCTTTATACAAAAGACGGTTTTGCTAAAGTATCTAAAAATTTAGCTGAATACAAATAACTTTGTTAGGCTATAAAAATAATTACATAGGACACTCAAGCTTGCTAGAACGTCAAAACTATAGCATTGATTATTATGCTTGCCGTCCCACATAATTATTTTAATATAATAGTTCAACAGAATTACTTTCAGATCTGCATCTAGTTAAATTTTTAGACATTTCAACATTTCGACATTTCGTTCTTTTCATGTATTTATTACATGCGTAAGTTCAAGTTTACCACATCATACTATCTTCTTAAAAAGCGCAGACGTACACTGAGAAAAAAATAGTCTAAATTAAAATAAATATTTGTTTGAATACTGCTAACTAAATATTTACTTACAATAAATAAATATTTACTTAATAAAAAGAAGCGTTTTTTGTATCAAATAAATATGTTTCATAAATATTTAGTTGATATTATTGAAATAAATATTTGTTAAAACTTAGGATATTTTTTTCTCAGCGCACTGGTCGCTCATGTAAGAGTTCATGTAAAAAGTTCAACCGTCTGCGCTATCGTACATTGAAGGCATAACAGGAAGAAAGAACCATTAATCACTGTCGTCTCCCTTGTCAACAAACGATCATCTCCTTTTCTCCTTTTTATCTTTCCTTTAGACTACCAGCACCACCGTCAAACCATCATCTCGTTTTCCCAGGTGCGATACCGATCGCGTGCGCTCTGCCGCGCGCTCACGTTAACAAAGGATGGTATCGCACAGAAATGCAGGTGTGTTTAAAGGCATCCTGCTTGCTCCTAACCGAAGCGTACGCGCGATAATGACGTACGGCGATGGGTGTCGAGACGTGACGAATTTCACGGGGGACAAAGCACGGGGGAGGACGATAACGGCGGTACGATAACTGTGGCCGGAAAATATCGCGACGTTGGGAATGGTCTCGTTAGCGTATGGAAGGCGCGGCGAGATGCGATCGAACACCGCCTGGGTTACTTATTGCCCATTGTCGAGGACCTCTCGCGCGTTTACCTTTGCGCGAGAGAACTGCACTGCGAGCTATTAGTCGCGATCGGACGGACGCAATTAGGAACGAGTTTTCCGCGTGAGCCTCCAATGCGGTCGTTTCGCTTTCCGAGATAATCAAACTGATGGATAGCACGGGTGTTCGCGCGACTCTTGCGTTAGGTACATTTTCTTATTTGATGCGCGTGCTGCCGTTTAGCCAGATGGCCAATTGAATGACTTGCGAATATCCTTTTAGCACTTGAATATAAATTACAGACAATGTACTACATTATAACAGTTAGCCTCAATAAAAAAGCATATAGCAATATTTGAGTCTACTACGTTGTCGTATATATGGAAAGAACGGTTTCGAAGTGTTTCAAAATTTAATCAAATACAGATCTAGAAATAATTTTTTTTGTTAGACTTAAAATACTTATGTGGGACGTTTAAGCTGGTAATATAATTATTTTGATGGTACAATGAAATTGTTTTAGATCTGTATTTAGCTAAAGCTTTAGATATTTCAGCAAAAAATTATTCTCTCCGTGTAGATATTTATTAAATAACGAAACTTCAGTATGATGGGAGATTAATTTAATGATATCGTGCAATTTGAGTTTGAATTATCGCTGTATCAAATTTTTTTGTGTTTTCAGAGATTGGTTTATCAAATCTATATTTTAGTGACAAAAATATAAAGTGAATTTCGATGTCGAAGATATACTAAAAGATATACTAAAAACAATCTTGTAGGTAAGAGTCACTTATCAAGATCTGTGAAGTACTTAAAAGAAGCAATAACTTTATTATGATGTTCTGATGAATTAAAATCAGATCACAAAGATCGGGTTTCATCAATTAATTTTTCAGACATGACTGAAATTACTTTCCCTGAAACTTTTGTTGCCACACTGATGTGCCAAAGTAACCCCAAGTTTATAGAGGAAATTTTAATTCATCTTACAATATCGCGCTTTCTAACGACCAACGAACAATAACTGGTCATCAGCCGGCGGGCTTAAAAGTTATATTCCAAAGTGGGTGTCTCGTGGGTGGGACAAACCTATGAAAGTATTCAGTGCCGATCAAGAGAAGAGGAAGAACGAAGGCAGAACAGGTAAAGAGGAGGAGGAGAAAGAAGAGAAGGAGGAGACGGACGTAGAAGCCAAAGGCCAAAGGGGCAGTATATCCGTGAAAGAGATCTAACGGATCGGCTGGAATACGTAAGAGCGATAAGAGCCGCGGCGGAAGCCCTCGTTCCTTTGTCGTTGCAGCGATGTTGCATCCGACGTTGCACCGCCACGTATACACGCGAGGTTACACCGTACTGCACCGGTCGGCCAACACCGTTCTTCCATTTAGCTATCCGGAAAAAATCGGCCGTGGAATGATCAGCCCTGGTCGAAGCCGGGCGCCCACGTTCCGCGATTTTTACGATCCATTACGTGGCTCGCGTGTCCCACGGAGGACGGAAGAGCAAAGGACCGACGGTGGAATTGCCGTTTACGGTCAAAGAAGTTCCGAATGAAACCGGACACCGCCGTTGAATCACCATCTTTATTCAAATAGTATTAATTAGCTGCGAGTGATTAAGTTTGTGTCAGTAGGAAACACTCAACTTAAAGGAATAGTTTTCTATTCCTTCTATTATCTTTAATTACGCGAGAAAATCCTTCTTTTTCAAAACAATTAATGCTTCAAGGAAAAAAATGGTTTTACTAAAGTCTAAAAATTTAGTTAATACAGATCTGCAAATAATTATCGGATATCAAAGTAATTAGTAGAACTAATAAAGCCTAAGAGTTGGTGAAAATACTTAAAAAAGTTTTAATATTCTAGCAACTAGTTTTGAGTGTCCTACATAATTATTTTCAAATCTGTATGTAGTTAAATTTTTAACTTCAAGTCTTTTATGTTTTTATGTATATGAAGTCTTTATGTATATGAAAATGAAGAGAAACTTTCATGTGAGCTAAAAATATCGCTTAAGTGAAATTGAGTTGAATTCTAGTTAAAATTAGAAAACGAAAACATTTCTCCATAGTTAATAGTATAGTTTACATACAATAGATTAACTGCGAACTCTCTTTGTCTGATAATCTCTAAACAATGAGACTCGATCAAATAGGAACGTCCCTTCAGGATGAATCACATGACATCGTTACACCTGCGCAGGACGGTTTCCTTTTACGTTTATAATAATTGTTCTTTGATTCGCGTGGGTTGAGTCATTAATTCCAAAGCGTGGCATTCGTGGGGAAACGGATAAAGGTATGTGCCATAACGATGAAGTCAGCAAACAAAGCAATCCAAACGAATACCTTTGAACAATAATTAAAGAATGTGCAGAAGTTAGATTTTATATTCAACCGTTCATCATTACAACACTTTATACAATAATATAATCTGGAATTAGTCATTTCTGCCTCAAATTTCGCTGTACATTATTCACTTCAGTAACTGAGCTCCTTTTGTGCTCTCTACGTTAATATTGTGGCAGCAAATATTTTTCACCCAAATTCCATACAAGCTGGTTTCTCACACAATACGCAACGCTAAGTAAGAAGTATTGCATACAAGTAGCGCTAACGTCGATATAAATTATAATTCTTTGTTTCATTGTAATCCTCGTTTCATTATTGTACATTTCCCGTTAGTTTTAATTACTGCGGTGCAAAATTACCCGTCAGTGTAATCTAAATTATACGAAAAAGACGGTTTTGCTAGAATGTCTCAAATTTAACTAGACAGGGTAAACTCAAGGTAAGATGATCATACGGAAAAAATAGCCGTAAAGTTTTGGAATGACTACAAAAATGATCTATTTAGCAATTATTGAAGAAATTAGAACCTATGACTATCTTTTATGACTATAATCCAAATTTACCCTACAAATCTGAAAATAATTTTTTATAATTTATTTTTATAATTTGAAAATAATTGTGTTGGACCATCAAAATAATAATGTAAAATGCTCGAACTAATTGCTAAAAATATTAAAACTTTTACAGTATATACTTGAGTTACCTAAAATAATTATTTAGATGGTCCAACGAAATTCTTTTTAGATTTATACTTATAAAATTTGTAGATGCTTCAACAAAATCATTTTTCCGTGCACATTCTGAAACCTAATGCAGAAGCGTCTCAACATCATCAAGCTTCCATATAATTCTCATTCTGTTTCACATTCGTGTCCAATTACATCTCATCATTTGAAATCGTTTTTGAACCGTCTCTCAGACGCAACCCTCTCACGATCACGGACATCACCTGGTGACGACCTTAAAACTGGATTTATCCCTTAGCGAAAAATTCCATCTCTTACCACTCTCTACCAACTATGGGGTTTCCCATTGCCGCGGTTCTATCGTATCGTCGCACGTATCGGCTCCCACACCGGCCGATTATTCCGCAATCGGCGAGCCGCGACGACGCCTTTCTACACCTGCGCCACCGCACTATCTCGCCGATTCTTCTCTCTATCTCCCTCGGCCTTCCAGTTTCTTAGCACCTACGAGAGAAAGAGGAGCAGAAAGATTGGCAAGGAAGGCGAGAGAGACGGTCGTACGAGCGGATAACACGGAGCGGTATCGTTTATTCCCGTTTAAGTAAAGCCAAGGCAACGGCAAATCTTGCACACACAAATCAGTCAACCCTCGATGCCGTGCAGAAGGCGATCTCGCGCGAGAGACATCCAATCCATCTCGGTGAAATCACCCTCTACCAACCACAAACGTCCTCCACGTCCTCGTCCTCGTCGGTGGCGCGCTGAACACCGTGAGAAAACCGATCGTCGTCGTTGCTTACCACTCGTTGATGCTAAGGCGCGAATACCGATACCGTATGTTCCTTTCCGCTCCTGAGATTTGCTTTTCGTTTATTTTCGCGCAAACAATGGCGTCGCAATAACCACATTCAATCACAGAAAAAGATAGTGGTAGTAACTACACAGAAAGAACGATTTTGTTGAAGTATTGAAAAAATTTAGCTAGTTACAGATCTGGAAATAATTTTGTTGGACTCAAAATGTCAAAATAATGATTTAGGACTTTTAAGTTAGTATTACTGATTCAATATTACTGATCGGTATTATTGACCGTGTAAGATCACCTTAAAGAACACGATTTATCAATATTGCATAATCTTAATTAGCATTGATGTAGTTTTTACAGACATAAATTGTGAACTACGAGGGAAGTATTTTCCTTATAAGTAAAACTCTTGCTTTTTTATAATAAAATTCGCATTAAGGTACCGATAAATGGCATTAACATTAATATTATATTGTATATTTGATGATGTTAACGTAGGTGTTAAATTCTACATCAAGAAATTATCGTTGATTATTTACATTTCTCGAAATAATTTCTCGTTTTTCCTCGATGGAGGAACGAATATGCATATCTTGAAATCTGCTATCGTTCGAATTATTATTCCAAACTCACGTGTGTTGAATGATAATAAAGGTAATTCAATGAGCAAATTCCGATGTCACTCTTTTTCTTTGTACAATTCCGTTTGCTGATGCACAGAAAGAAGGCGCACCTTCGAGAAAGCGTTTGCTCACGTTGAAAAAAAGAAGGAAGAATATAATCGGAATGCATTAAAAAATCAAGGACGCTCACATTAACGCCGAACGGCGACGAAAGTGCGCGCGGCGAGAGTTTATCGTCGTCTTTTCTCACCGAACGATCGAAGACCCAATAAAACCAGAAATCTTGCAGTGACATCAAGTCGTTTTTGTTCGCTCCAGGAAATTATCTTCTTGCAGTTGCGACAGGACTATCAATTCCCGATAATTTCACTTGGTTGCATGCTAATGGCTTAAAGTAATTTGGAGCATTTCTGTCATACGGCATTTGTGAATCACACTAATTATTGGAGTGAGAAATTGCATTGTATCTCTATATTTGCATGATTTAATAAGTACATAAAAAAGTTTTTGACTTTCTTAAAAAGTTATTTTTTCAGCAAAAAATTATAGTTATTATTTACTTATAAAAATCACAAACGTAAACTAAGGAGACAAATAAAAGAAACTCACTTTTATATACTAAAAAACATACTAAATTTTAATAAATATTCGTTTGAATAGTTTTAAGTAAATAAAATATTTACTAAATATAAACATATATTTGTTTTGGTACCATTAATTTGATTCAATTATCATTTTTTATTGAGTAAATATTTACTTAAGAGTTCATACTACCAAAAAAATTAATAAATTAAGATTTAGTAAATTTTTTTTACGTATACTGCATACAAAAGAATAAAAGAAAAAAAAACATTAAAACGTATCACATAATCTATCTCATTTCAATAAAAAAAATATAGATTATTAGTTTGAGAATATTTATTTGTAAATTGAAGTTCTATAATTTGTCTGTTTCAAGACTTTTTTAAATTAAAAACACGGTGAAAAGAGGACTAAAATTTACATTCTCTTATCAGAGAGAAGAATACTTATTTTCGGTCATCCAAAATTGCGACTGCTAATGTGTCTAAAGGCAGAAATCCCGGGAGGACGAATAAGGTACAGGGTGATTGCTGGCAGCCGCCAAATTGCTTCGCACGATGGGATATCCGTGTACTTGCTACTCGTGAAGATAAAGGAACCGTCACTTACTTGCTCGACGCAAGTTTCACGTGATCTCACAGCCAGAATGGTCGCGCGCTAATTACACTCGTAAAGATTAATTAGATTAACGTTAACCCGTCGTCTTGTATCCCGTACGGGATTGCCGCTCCGTGTATCATTGAGATACGGGCCGTCATGTTAAGAAATCTCTTTATAAGGGCGTTAAAAAGAATTCAAAGATTTATTGCAGCCCATCTTGAATTTTTCATACGCTTTTTAACACTTTTTATGAGGATTGAAAAAATCCTTAATTCACACATGTATTGTTACAAAAAGTTTTAACTTGAAAATAATTGTTTTCGTATTCTATAGATATATTCTGTAGTTTTTTTATTCTATGTGTAATGCTATTATGTAAATTTTATTTATTATTAGTATTTTCTAATTTTTGTATTAATTTTGCTGATAGTATTTAACAGCATCACCTATTACATATTACTTATTTATTTATATTCAAAATTTATTTATATTCAAATTATAAATGTATAATATCAATTTGTTTTTTATGAGCGGCTTTTTTTTAATATCGTAAAGAAGTTATGAAATCTAATTTAAGTCTAATTTAGCTGCGTTGCGTCAGTTAAGATTCGACCTCTTCGAAAATATGGACGGTGTAGAAACGACGTCGAGAGAAATGCAGTCTGTAAGTAATATCGCAATGAATATCTACGATGTATTTAAATCTATTAAGACGACTAAGACTAAAATGTTTCAACACGGCCCGCGTGTCATACTCGAAATGACATCATCATTAAAACTTATGCGTAATGACATAATCGCGACGCAAAAGACACTTGTAATAACGGTGTCTCGCAACACCTCTGGCACGGCGCTCTTTGAAAAAGAGCCACTCTGATTTCCAGCTCGTTACAGTGACACGCATAATCGTGCAGCACTACTGCGACGTAATTATGCTAATGGCAACGCGTCCGGTAACACGCGTGATTATATGTTGCGCGATATGCATAGTCGGCCGTGTTGAGCGTAATACAGATGCACTTTATAGAAAAGCACGAAAAACGGAGAAGTAGGCTCATGTGCATTCGGAATTCCGATTTGAGATTTTTAGCGGAATATTTTTTTACAAGAATAGGACAATTTTGCTAAAATATCTAAACTTTGCTAAATATAGATATAATTTTGTTGAACCATTAAAATTATTTTCAGATCTAGCTATTAGCTTTTTAGATTTCAGTAAAAGTATTCTTTCCGTGTGGCAAATAAAAAAAGATTAAAATTAAAATTAAAAACCCTCCTTAAATCCCTTCTTTAAATTTCTCCATATATTTATCCTAAATTATAATAGTTTCTAGTTTCGATAACATGAAAAAATCTTTCATATAATTTATTGTTACTTGGCGATGCAATTGATGCCACAATATGGAAAGAAAGATTTTACTGAAAATACAACTAGATACAAATCTGAAAACAATTTTTTTAAACTATCAAAATAATCATGTAGAAAATTTAAGCATAATGCAATGCTGAAAAAAATGTTTGCATTCTAACAATTTGAGTATCTTTAATTATTTTAACATAATTATTTCGATGATCAACAAAATTATTTTCAAATCTGTATCTAGCTAAAGTTTAAATACTTCGGCAAAACCAATCCTTCCAGGATCTTCGCAGGATCAGTTGGCTTTAAATTGTCCCTGCAAAATAAAGATAGTCGACGGTGAAAAGTCTAGATCAGAACAATAATAATCGAAGCTGCGCGGTACGTATATACAGCACGTATATACAGCACGTATATACAGAACGATACTTGACTTCGATACTTTTACCATGGCCGAGAGTGAGTAAAATGCTCACGCAGCCTTGTACCAATTTGGATCGGTATCGCACGCCACGCCATGCGCACGATCCCTTTTACAATGTTCGCCGACATGTACACAAATGAAATTGCCCAGAACAGCGGGCAAAAATGTGGGTCTCTGCCATATTCAATCTCACCTCGCGAGTATATCAAGCAAAAACTAGATCCGCCATAATAAGGAGCCGCAAGTGCCGCGGAAAAACACCGTTTTATAAACGCGCCTTCTATAACGTCGACACGTTCCTTCCCTTTCGGACACACATTACTCCGCTATATAAAGCTGATCGCATTAAAATTACTACCGACGCGAAATTCAATCGACAATCTCAATCACTCAAAATAAAAAATATTATGCAGAGATATACATGTGATGAACAACTATATTCGGAAAAGAAGATTTTGCTAAACGCTATTCATAATGTTAAATTACACGCAATATGAGATTATAAATTCATTTTTAATTGTTTCTATATAGGTCACCAAAACTACTTCTATATTTCTACTCAACATGTTATTAATTTAACAATAAAATTATTCCATTTTCGGATAAATTATGTGATAATTTATCTACTGGATAAACAAAAGAGTGAAAGAATAAGAGCGTAAGAGAGTAAGAAGTTTAACAAAAGGTGGAACAATCCAGACTAAAACAATGAAGTTCAACAATTCAAGAAAATATATTAAATTTAATTCAAAATTTAGTTTATAATTTAATTAAGTGCATACATTAATACGAACACTGCTTACTTTGAAATTAATTACAGAAATGGATTAATTTATATTTTGTCACATATGATAGTTAACAATAACAAAATGTTATTTAATGTAAGTGACTAAGTTACCATTGCTCTTTTTTGCTTGATATTCAACAGTAAAATAATCTATAAATTTATCTAGATACAAATTTAAAAATAATTTTGTTTGGATCATCAAAATAATTTAATTATAAAATATTAAAACTTTCTGCAGTATTATTATAAACGTTTAAGCATTTTATTTAATTATTTTGATGATCCAACAAAATTAATTTTCACACATTACATGTAGATAACAAAATAGATCTGTATCTAGCTTAATTTTTTAGATAACATTAGCGCAAAACCGTTCTTTCCATATACAATTATAAATAAGAGAATTAAAATAAATTTATGAATCTGTTTTCCATACTCATTTGAGAGTATGATTTTTCTCTTAAAATCTTCACGAAAAAGGCACGGGAGAGGTGAATTATCCCGCATTATCGTGTCTCCATTTAAAGACGTAATTTAGGAATAATTTAAGAAGACGCATACGGGAGTATCGAGTTTCGCATCGAATTACGGATAAAATCAAGAGCATGCTTTTAGGAACAATCGTAAAATTAAATCCCCGAGAGTTCCTCCGTCTCATTAACGGTACGCTCGTACGAGCGGTGAAAAACGTGCAATGGAAAATGCAAAGTTTGCAAGCAACTTCGGGGATAATCAGACTGATGAACAGTCGGACAACTGCAAAGAGAGATGCGATAAAGAATGTACATCTTTCACTACCCTGAGGTGCGCAAACGATGAATCATAAGTCAAAACCAAACAACAACAACATACGAGATAATAATTGGAGATAATTATAATCCTACTCCTGGACGAAGTGCTGTGAAATTGAGGAAAAAGCTCGTCCCACAATTTTAATTCTGAAAAATGTGAGACTGTTACGATCGCGGTTTCGCGTATTACATACAATTATATATCTCGCACCTACATGCGTGCCAAGATAAGATAACTATAAAGATACGAATTTAGGGAGGTCACAGGGCGTTAAGCACAGCTTTAATCAATAAACTAATAGTTTCGCAGGTATAGCCCCGCTACTGTGTGGCACTATGACCCTCGCATCACTGCAAAGAAAATGGGAGAGAAGACCGAGAGACAGAGAGAGAAAAAGAATGTCCGCGGTGTCGGGCAATAACCGTAAAACCGGCTTTTAATGTTCCGCACGCATCGGACTATCGTGCATCGTGATCGGACGTTTTCAGAACCTCTTACCGACGTTGTGTACAACGAAGACACGGTACGCGTGTATCGGCGGTTTCGTTCCACGTCGCGTTTTCTCTCATAATTTCTCTGTTGAAACCTTTCGATACCTTCGGCCACGCGTGCACGCGTGTAATTTGGATACTACGAGCCGCTGTATCCGCGCAAGGATCTGTATATCCGGATAAGACACCAATCGCATTCCTCAATAGTATAACAATTTGGAGTTCTATTGCACCACCGCGTCGAAATTTTATAAGTAAATATCGTAGTCAATCGGTCTCATCAAATTCACAGATTCAGACATTCAGAGATTAGAAAAAGAAGGTCTACACTGAGAGAAAAGTGTTTGTGTTGTAATAGCACGAAAAATGATTATGAGCTCCATTTTTAAGTTATTAGTTAGATATCGGATTTTTTTATATCAAGACAAAATATGCAAATGTATACAAAATATGCATTTTTAGAATACTTTTTCAATAAGATAAATTTCTATTTTAGTCTTACTTTCCAATCTGTTTTCTACACTGTTAAATCTATAGTGTCAAATTTAACATAATTTAAGTCGCTACTCCTACTCAATATATCATTATTTTATACTAAAACAAATTTGACACTATGTAGTACCAATTCGATATTATATAGCATCAAATTTGTTTAGTATAAAATAACGATATATTAAATAGAAGTAATTAAATTAGTATAAAAATATGCAATCGCATATTTATAAGAATCCGTTTAGTATTAGTGTTGTAATGATAGTACGTGGATGAATATCGATAAAGTAATCTTATGTATCATCTTGATTTTTGAGGACAAAATGATGAGGTTTCTTATTGATTGACTTATATAGTAATATTGACTATATTTTTGTATTAATTATATCTATAGTTTACGTCCTTACATTTTCAGGGCCAACTATATATTTTTTGTATCTATATAAAATATAAATATAATTATTATTACTAATATTATTTCAGTAATAACTGTAAAAATAGAGCTCCTAACTATAACTATTTTATCAAGGGATTATAGGCACAAATATTCGAAACACTTTTATCTTAGCGTAACATATACTGCAGCAAAATATGCGCATTTCTGTACAAGATTTAATAATATAAGATATAATATACAAAAATAAAAAAGCCCTCGTTATTTAATACAGATATAAGAAACCAATAATATATATATATATATATATATTGGGTCATTTAAAAAGTATCCGCGGTTTTTTCATTCAAAAATTGAACAAAAAACCGCGGATACTTTTTAAATGACCTGATATATATATATGTAAGATACTGTTTCGCGTCTATTTTTATATCCAACTAGAACGTCAAAATGTTGACGATCTGATTACAACACAACACAGTTTATAAACGTTTCGAAGTATTAGACATGTGCCTCGCACTTACGCTAACGATCTCTCACGCTCCGCGCGGTTGCACATTTTATTATACGTTCGCCAATACTCTCCAATTATCATAAGTAAATTGCAACTTTACGGGCACGATAGCTCGTGTTCTCCGCTGCAATTACGACGCGCAAACTCGTACGCTGAACGTCGGATTAATTACGAACTCGACAGGTCCGATCCCTCGCGCCTCATTGTTAACGATTCCTACGGATTGCTCCACCTTATTTAATCGAGAATGCGCGTCTTGATTATAATAATCCTTTAGACAGGCGACTTTCTCTCCTGATATTAAGACTTAATCGTCCAACTTATTCAAATAGTCACTCCCATAAACGCCTAATTAATTGACCCATCAACAGATCTTTAGAATCTCAAGTAGTTACAACATGTGCTCGGAAGACATTAACAATTTAAAGGAATTCCTCTCAAATGTAAAGCTGCAGTTTATTATGAAATATAAAACCCAATAATACCTACAACAAAAAACAGGTGGATTTTTTTGCACCTAAAAATTTTCCATGGAAAAATATTCTTTTAAGAAAACATTTTTCACTATTTCCGACAATTTAACAAATTTTGTAAATTGGAAGACTAACAAAAAAGATACTATAAAAATAGAACGCTACTCAAAATGGAGTCCGGGACGATCGTTCGCTTCGAATGAAAGATCGAACTAGTGCAAATGCTGCACAATCTCGGAAAATGTTGTCCCATCGTAATCGAATGAAAACGTCGTTTTTAATTGACATTACGTAAAATCAATGAAGAAAAATCAATTTGCTTCGACAAAGTAGAAAAAGATTGGATGACAGCTAGGGCTTCCTCGAAAGGTTTGGGTGAAGAGAACCGGGAGAAGGACACAAGAGACAGTAAATGAGCTCTCTCGATGACAGCCGCGTAGCCTTACAGAGCGATGATCATGTTCATTTACATTTACAACATACGCTACTGCCTTATATGCTGCTCATCCAACATGTTCGCGCGATGACATCTCTTCCTCAGCCGTGTCTTTTTTTCGTCAGCGTTTCACGAAAGTGATATCCAACTCTTACCTCCCTTCAAAGTCATCAAAAACAACACTCACAAGTTTAATTTCTGACGTTGAACATGTTGGCAATTACATCTCAAATTAAATTCTTACGGTATATTTTTCAATAAGACAGTGAAATTTAATTGCACATTTACACATGTAATTCATAATATGTTAATTAAATTCTTACGATATAATTTTCAATAAAACAGTGAAGTTTGATTGATTACGTATTTACGTATACTCGCAATGTATAATTTGTTAATTAACTGCTTTCAATGAGTCTTCTGCTAATTAAGATTTTTTATCGAATTTTTCGCGAAAATCGTTAGCC